>NC_140172.1:12962889-12972889 GCF_963971535.1 Notolepis coatsorum | reverse complement strand
TTTTTGAATTTAATGAACCTGTACGTGCAATTTCCTGCAATATAGAGCCTTCAATCTTGACCAATAAAGCTGCTCTTTTCACTATAAAACTCAGTTAACCATAACGTAGTTATGGTTAGATTTATATATTGGGGGGGGGATATATCATATTTTTCATATAATCAAAAAGTGGTGGAGCAAGATCATACCTTTGCTCCCCCAAGTTCAATAGTGGGAGAGCAGAGATGCTCCGAATGCTCTTATGGCCAGGCGTCTATGATTCACTGATACAAAGTAAAATAGTGCAGTGCAATAAAATAGTTAGTAAAATAGAATAAAATAATGCAATAGTGCATTGCAATAAAATAGTTATCGTATTTTTTCGGGAGGCCGGTAAGGAGTGCATTACAGTAGTCAAGTTGGCTTGAGATAAAGGCATGGATCTGGTTTTCAGCGTCCTTTTGATTTATAAATGGCCGTACTTTAGCTATGTTTCTAAGGTGGAAGAATTAAGTTTTTGTCAACTTGTTGATTGTGATTTAAAGCTTAGGTCTGAGTCTACCATGACACCAAGACTTAACTCACTCAAAATACAGTTAGCAGCTGGATAGATCACAGATGGAAATTAGCTTCTGCTAAATCTGGTGCAAACATATTTTCATGTAACAATGATGAATTGTAAAAAAAAAAAAAAAAAAATTTAAATAGATTCGGGGCTTTTCAGAATACATCCGGGGCTTGAGCCCAGGTAGCCACCCCCTAGCTCCGCCCCTGGTCCAGACAGGTTTTTTCCCTCCTATCTTTTCTTAAACATAATACTACACTCACTCATTCAATAACTCACTCAATCAGTCACTCACTCATGGTCAGCCGCTCTCTGACAATACAGAAGGTTAACCCTTTCACTGCCACATGACAAATGGTTAACCCTTTCACAACCACACTACAGAAGGTTAACCCTTTCACTACCACACTACAGACTGTTAACCGTTTGTAGTGAAGGGGTTAACCTTCTGTAGTGTGGTAGTGAAAGGGTTAAGTGCTTCGCATCTGTAGTGTCCTCGTTTGCTCTGGGGTGTGGTGTAGCCAGGCAGGGAAGTAAATAATTAAAGATTTGGTGTGTCTTACACCCATCAAAAACAGCATCTTGGGCTACCAAATGTGCTACAACAGTTCTTTATGCAGATGATTCAACATTGTATTACGTTGCACCATCATGCAATTTAATGAAGTTTTGAGCAGAGAACTTAAAGTTGTGCATGACTGGGTAGTATGTAATAGACTTGTCCTTAATATCTCCAAGACTAAATGTATTGTGCTGGGAACAAGGCACAGGTTATATACAAATCCAAAGCTTCATTTAAACTTGTGTAATTCGGCAGTTCAACAAGTTGAAAGTACTAAACTCCTTGGAGTGATGCTGGATTGCACTCTGTCTTGGTCTCAGCATATTAATTATATTGTTTTAAAAATGGGAAGAGCTATTGGTATTTCCAGGAAATGTGCTTATTTTGTTGCCCGTCCCCTTTTATGTCAGAAGTTTAGTTTGATGTCATCTTGACTATTGCTCTGCGATGTGGTCATCTGCTGCCAGTGGTGACCTCAGGAAACTCCAGGTGGTCCAGAACAGGGCAGCACGGTTGGTACTGGGCTGCTCACTAAGGTCTAATGTGAGCCGTATGCATGCCCGCCTCTCTTGGCTTAACGTTGAAAATATATTGTCTTTTAATATACTTGTGCTGTTCAAGTTGGTCAACTCCTGTTTTTATACATAATCAGATTGTTTTTAGTAATACTGTGCACGAGCATTAGACTAGAGGTTCCAGTAGTGGGCAGCTTGAATTGCCAGGTCCTAGAACCAGCGCTTTGGGGAGATATTTTATTTTTAGAGCATTAACTCTTTGGAATGGCCTGCCGCGGAACCTCTGCTGCATTTACAGTAGATTCACTTTTAAAAAGAATCTTAAATTGTTTTAAAATAGTTTTTAATACTGTAGAGTAATTTTTTGTTTTTGTTTTACACTAATGTAATTTTAGCTCTCTTAATTGTTACAGTAGTTTCATTATGCATTGTGTGTACTGACTTTTAATAATTTTGTTTTTGCAATAGTGATTGTTTTTGTATGTTTTTTTGTGTGTGTGGACCCCAGGAAGACTAGCTGGTTGCTATCGCACCAGCTAATGGGGATCCTTAATAAAATCAAATCAAATCAAATCTTCAGTACTAGGGTTGTTATAGTTTTGTATTTTTCATTTCATTTTGTTTAGAATTTCTTTTTTTCTTTCTAAATTAAATATAGTTTCAGTTAGTTTTCCAGAGTGGGTTTGCTAGTTTCAGTCTACAGTAGTTTATATTGTTTAAAATTGTTTAGTTTAAAATTGACTAGTATTAGTTTCACTATTAGTTTGAGTTATATTTGTCTAATATAATATGTGGGGGTATTTGTCAGGGGCACTTGCGGATTCTGCGGGCAGTGTGATGCAGCGTACTAGGTCAGGCTTTCCCTAAGTGGGTGCCATGATGATGCCAAATAGTTAAACCCTGCTTATATTATTCAAAACTCATTATATGGATATTAGCAATATAACACGTTTTTGCAAGGGGGCCGATGGGCTAATATCTAGCTAACATTTTGATGTTTCTCGATCTGCACTGTCCCTATTTTGTTTTCAATGTATCCTTTAGGTTAGAGTAAGTTAGTTTAAGTTAGTTTTGACCAAATAAATTGTTGCCAATGATGAAACAATAATGTTTAAAACACTCATTCCCAAGGCGGCTAGTTGGTGTAGTGGGCAAGGCGCTCACCACCAATGCAGGAGACGCTGGGTTCGAGCCCAGCTCTCGGCGTTGCTACCAGCTTGGCTGGTTGTTCATACTAACACAATTGGCAGTGTTAGGGGTGGGAAAGCTGGTGGGTGGGTCCTGGTCATTGTAAACAGCGACTCCTACAGTTTGGTCGGGGCGCCTGCTCAGCGAGGAAAGGATCTAAGGGGGGTAGTGTGATCCTTCCACACTTTACACCCTCTCAGTGAGAGTCCGCGCTGCCAGGTGAAAAGAAGCGGTTGATTGGCTACTGTTGAAGTTAGATGTTATGTATGATTGCATGTAACTGTCTAACTGTTTCCACAAGAGGGCGCTATAGGCGCAAGGAGACGCAGCTATTGGGTATGACGTCAGGTGAGAGGGTATATAAGAGATTGTTCCCTCCCCCTCTTTCTCTTCCTCCGTCGCTCTCACAAGAGAAGGACTCATGTGTACTATTGGGTGCAATGTGAAATAAACCACGCCAAAGGCTAAAGAGAAACCTTGTCGTCATGAACACATTATTGTCGCTCCATAGCTAACTCTGTCAACAGTTACACATGTGTCGGAGGAAGCATGTGATAGCCTCCACTCTCCCAGACCGACTGTAGGGGGTAGGTGTGCAGCGACCAGGAAGGGGATTGGGAATTGGCATAACGACTAACATTGGGATGGGAGAAAAACGGAGGAAAAAGGAGGGGGGAAAAGATAAAAAAAAAAAAAAAAACACTCATTCCCAATCCCATTGTTGAAAACATACTGTGGCGATCGGTGAAGAATGAGGCAGTTCAACTTCTCTTCAGGCACTTTATTCACCGCCTGGACAATTATTCTCAACAGAAATAATAAAAACAGCAAACTGCTGGCTAAAGCTAACACTCACTTTATATGGCAAGTTAACTACTACTGAATTCACACACTAGCTCCCCTAAGTAACTAGCTAGTTCTCTTTCATTAACGTAGTTATAGTAACTGTCAAGACTGAGTTATAGTGCAGTTATCACAGCCATGCTGTAGCTCGGAACGTCCAGTGCTTGATCTACCCTGCACAGCGGCCTGCACGCACACTGAACTAGCGCGTAGAAACACTTAACGTAACAGTTCAGAATGCAAGGCATGCTGGGAACTTGAGGCACAATGTCCTCTGAGCAGCCCCGTTGCTACTATTCCATCCATTCAGTTTTAGTGTCCAAACTGTGCGGTTATACTTTTAATGCCTAGACTATATTAATCTAATGTTAATCTTAATCGAGGATGAGGACTATTTCACCATACATGATGCATCATAGCTTTTCGCTCGCTGATGGGGTCCTATGTTGTGCAGTAGGTGACCTTTAAAAAAATATATATATTTTTGCCCTTCAAACAGCCTGAGTCCCCCACTGGTCAGGGGCAAGATCTAAGAAGTTCAGAATAGGTATTGTGTAATACTATACTAACTACAATACTAACAATAGACGTCTCAGTCTCAATGAACATAATTATGCACCAAAGCCTCCTCATGACAAATGTTGACACATTTGACCAAATTGACAAAGACTAACACAAAAAACATTTTCTGTATATATTTTTTATTTTAATTTAATTTTAGTTTGTTTTGTAAGTACACAATATAATCTTTCATAATCTTCCCCATGAAAGTAATAAGTAAGAGTAATAATACATTCCCTTTAAGTGCCAGCATTTCTGCGTCCAGACCAGGGTCAACTGTCACCTTGCACAAAAAGCGTTGCCCTGTCCTGTCCCGACTCATTCATATGTCAACGTCTCATACTCGTTTCATTGGCACTTTACCTTAACAATATTCAAAATTCATCCTTCCTTCTCTTTTCTTCCACAATACATCTTTAGAATATAAACACCCATTTGTACACCCATTTCAACACAATAAACACAGTGAGTAAAAGATACACAACACTACACCGCAAAAGAGGAACACCTGCTGCTGTTGTTATTCACCCAGGACACAACATAACGTCACGCAAGACCCATGAAGTTTGTGTGAATCTCTAATACATCAGAACTAGCATCAAACGAGACAAGCAAGCGACAACAAGGCCAACATATAAGTACAGGGGTTATTACATCAGTGGAAACAAAAGCATGACATTGTTTGTCAATTATGTTATGTATCGTGATTACATCATCTTGTCAACCACTTGAGATAAACATCATGATGTCCCGGTCGAGACGAGAAGACGTAAACAATGAAGACAAACAGTGCCTATTATGGTTCAATAAATCACATAGGAACATCGAAAGCGACGGGAAAAGGCAGGCGTTCTTCATCATATGCTCCATAGTCCCCTTCAGTGAATGAGCGGTGTGAGCAACCCCTACATCTGGATCATGCAATTCATGATGATGGCACACACTTCAACTAAACAGTGCTGCTGTGTGGGGAGTAGGATCTTTAACACTTCCATCTCTAACCAGGGACTGAGAGCAGTGGTTTTAGGTTCTAGTCTGTGGGATGGGTCACATTATATATATAATATATTAGTGCTGTCAATAAAAAAATTAACTAATTAATCTCACAATTTTCTGTAATTAATCTAGATTAAAAATAGCATTTTTCTACTTAAGACCGAAGCTTGTAACAGATATTTACTTGATAAGAATCATGGAATTCATGTCAAATCAACACAAAGAAAGTATATTTAGATTCAAAGACTATTTTAATAGCTTTCTTTGAATACAGTTTCTCTCCTGTGAAATACAAATGTTCAACAAAACCATCAACATTGACTCAGCTAGACCTGTTTCTTATATCCGCGGCGCTAAGATTGAAGATTTTTCACTCCATAGATTAATCTAGATTCATTTATTTTAATGCTTTAAATACTTTTTATTAATCTTCTCAAGTTAAAGCATTCATTTTGACAGCCCTAATATATATATATATATACTGTATATAACAAAACTCCACAAGTATAGGTTAGAAGCATTGATCCAGGTTCCAAAGAGTGATCATATTGGTGATATACAGTATGTGGGAAACCAGACTATGAACAGCACAGGCTCTGTAGGGCAAAAGAAGAGGAGGATGAGAGCTTTGGATAATGTTGCATTCACACTCACACGCTCTCACACACACACACACGCTCACGCACGCACGCATGCATGCACACACACACACAGACA
Source organism: Notolepis coatsorum (assembly GCF_963971535.1). Lineage (NCBI taxonomy): Eukaryota > Metazoa > Chordata > Actinopteri > Aulopiformes > Paralepididae > Notolepis > Notolepis coatsorum. The sequence goes on along the minus strand of NC_140172.1, from coordinate 12,966,963 downwards.
CACACACACACACACACACACACACACACACACACACAGATTTCTCAGATGTTCTCTCCCGGTTCCTCCATCATGTCTTGCCTACATCACGTTTCTCTCCCGGTTCCTCCATCATGTCTTGCCTACATCACGTTTCTCTCCCGGTTCCTCCATCATGTCTTGCCTACATCACGTTTCTCTCCCGGTTCCTCCATCATATCTTGCCTACATCACGTTTTCAAACAGCTGCATGGACCTCATCATCATTTCATCCTGAGAGAAAGAGAAAAATTATTCTGATACAAATATTGATTGATGAGTTGATTGTTTTAGGATTGTGCTTCTCTCCCCCTTTCTCTCTCTCTCTCCCCCTCTCTCTGTCTCAGAGCTTTCCTCTATCTTGCTATTTCTGGTTTGTCCATTGGTTATCTATAAAATAATGTAACTAAAAGTGCTGCTGTCTAGAGATAGAGAGATCGAGAGAGATAGATAGATAGATGTTTGGATGCTTTGCTCAGGTGTGACAGATAATGAATGAAACCAGTGGGCTGTAAGGTTTCATAAAAATTGTGTATATAGTTTTAGCATCTCCCCTATGATTGTTATATCCTTATTGTTTGTGAGTATGTAGCGCAGTAAGTGGAAGTACAGAGAACAGTACATACCTCCTGACATGCGACAATGAACTCCTCTAAGGTCACAACTCCGTCTTTGTTTTTATCCATTTTCTATGGGAAAACAAAATGACAACCTATGTTAATATCAACAGATATGGAAAGTCAGTTCCTTCTGAATTTTGAAGCGGCTTTTCAGGGAAAAAAAAGAGCAATTGGTATTTTCAGTTTTAATCGTAAAAGTGCTTAAAATTGGGGAGGAAACTGTGAAGAAAGAGTTGTAACATTACAGGAATAGTTTGGTAAAAAGCCAAAATGACAATCTCTTGTAAAATCTTCTTTCGGAAAAGAATAATAAAAGGAAATGTAAACACAAAACACCTAGGTATCTAAATAATCCCATGGCTACAGCACAAATAAGCGTGTCTCTCAGTAATGGCAAAAAATTGTTGATCTATTAAAGGAATTAGTGGTTAACCCTTTCACTGCCGCACTACCAAACGGTTATCCCTTTCACTGCGACAATACACAGAAGCAGTGGCGGTGGGGGGGAGGGGCTAGCAGGGGCTTAAGCTCCCTCTGAAAAAGGCTTAGCCCCCTCTAAGCCCCCCCTCCCAGTTATGTTTTTTATTTTATTTATATATAAAATACATTACGAATTCCGTTATATTGGACATTTGTATTAATTATATCAAGCGAAGAACTGAGAAATTTGGCAGAGAGAGACATTATCGTGGGTTTGCGTGATGACTATCTCCACCTCCCAACGACTTGGTGCACTGCTGGATTTGCGAGAGCATGCAGCTGCAGAGCCAGCGGTGTTTTCAGGTCCGGTCTGGGGACCGCTCAGCAGCGTCCCCCACCCAACAGCTGAATTGCCAATGGCTGAATTGGAGTATTGCACTGTGCGGGCACAGCTCTGTGGGTTCTGCGGCTCTGCAGCTGCATGCTCTCGCAAAATCCAGCACCAAGCTCCCGCTGACAACATTGTTGTCATTACACGTCACACACACACACACTCTCACAGACACAGACACACACACACACACACTCTCACAGACACAGACACAGACACACACACACTGGAATGTAGGGTCTTCTTCTTCTTTCTAGTTTAATGTATAGGGTCGCCGTGCCCAGTTGACTACTGCTCTCATGGTGGCTGTTACCGTGGTGAATGAATGGTGCATGTCAGAAAGGTAGTCATATTATTATAGGCTATGTTTTCGTTGTCCTTGTGGTTTGTCATTATCTTATATATATATATTTCGTTGCTATACCCTTTGTAGAAACGAAATCTTAAATATTACACTTTTTCTTTGGTTACTTTTCTTTCAAGCGTTGTTTTAAATTGTAATCATACTGACTGAGCGACCTTTTACGCATGAGCGTCAGATTACCACCCCCGATATAATGTCGAGCTTTGGGTTATTGGGTGCTTGCATTGGTGTATAACGCTAAACATTTAGTAACGTGCATTTTCAATGATGTAGCCTATATTAGCCGTTATTTTGTTTGTTATTGTTTGTTGCATTCAAATTCATTAGCACCTGCTATAAACAATCCAGCCCCCCCAGAGCTCCCCCAATGCCAATTCTCTGGCGCCGCCACTGCACAGAAGGTTAACCCTTTCACTGCCACACGACATCAGGTTAACCCTTTCACTGCCACACGACATTAGGTTAACCCTTTCACTGCCACACGACATCAGGTTAACCCTTTCACTGCCACACGACATCAGGTTAACCCTTTCACTGCCACACGACATTAGGTTAACCCTTTACTATCACACTACCGATGAGTAGGTGAACTGACCTGGAAGAAAGCGTCCACGTGTTGTTTGGGGACGTCTCCCTTCAGCGCCGGATAGGTGTATTTGCCCATCATGTCATAAATTGCCCTCACAATCTCGGTCATCTCCTATAGGAAGGAGAAAAGAGAGAAGGAAATTGGTGGTTGGAAGTAGGCCGACACATCGGGGGGTGAGTCATCAAATGTAATATTCTCGGGACCCCCAGGGGTCCTTGAGGGAGTGCCAGGGGGTCCCCAGCAAAAATAAGGGGATAGTTTAATTTAACTTATATTTTCTATAGATACAAATTGTATGTAGATTAATAATAATAATAATAATAATAATAATAATATATATACATCCACAGATCCTTTAGAAAAGTGTGGAATAAAAGTATTGAGTTTCCCCCCAAATTAATATTGATTAATTTATCTATCATTTATACTACAGAAAAACATGAGTAACACTCAAGTTCAGACCTATGTCACTCTATTTCATTAGCACTAAAAGTGATCTTTCTTTATTGTATCAGACACTTCAGAATGTCATCTTTTAAAAGAGACCAGGCTCATGCATGTGCTATAAGTATATAGTATAGTATTTTGGTTTGCAAAAAAAAAGTATGCGGTCCTCAAAAACGAAAACAAAAATGGCCACTTTTTGGGGGGGGGGGGGCGCCTGTTTAGAGGTTAAGAAATGTTCAAGTCCCTTCACATTCCAACCTCTCTGTTTATGTAGCCATCCCTGTTGATGTCGTAGAGGTGAAAGGTCCACTCCAGCTTCTCCCTCAGCGTGCCTCGCAGCAGGGTCGACAGCCCCATGACAAAACCCTGACGCGTGGGCAGAGAGGGGCAGAGAACAACCAGGTCACCGGGAGCAGCATGACCAACGGAGAACAGCTTAGATAAGCTTTACTTAAGCGTTAAGCTTTTACCAAAATGCAAGTGACTGTAACACTTTGGGGGCACAAAAAGATGAAACATTTAGATGCTATAGGAAGTGATTTGGATACAATACGTTTTATTGAATCACTATATGCAGGTTAGAAATTAATTAAGAACCGTGATTCTCGAACACATTTATTTATGACGTCGCAAATCGTCTTTTTGAGGGCTCTTTGTCCCACTTCATGCCATGGACTGAACGAATAGAATATTTTATGGACGATGAGAAGGGTAGATCCCTCTGTCTCAGTGTCAATAAAAAGAACAACGACTCAGTTCTAGGGCTTCAAAATGACACATGAGAACTGCAGTGTTCCTAAAAAGTAAAAAACCCAATTTATTTGACCTTTCTACTGAATGTACAGAAAGGAAATTGTTATCTTCTTGACGGTGAGACTATAAGTGGATTTCCAATCATTTTGGCCGTGCCCCCCTTAACTAGTTCCTCATTAATTAAAGGATAATGTCAATGTATTTATCGTAGTGTGACATGTAGTGTTTGGTGACTGCATCATATAATATAATATAATATAATATAATATAATATAATAGAATAGAATAGAATAGAATAGAATAGAATAGAATATAAATACTTTAATCATCCTGAGGGAAATTTGGCACTACAAATAGCTCACAGTAAACATTTAGGTAGACAAATACGAATAACAAAAAATTGTCTAAGAATAAGGAATAAAATAAGCCTAAGAATAACATAATAATAATAAACTACTGTGAAGGATCTGGG
>NC_140172.1:12948275-12960189 GCF_963971535.1 Notolepis coatsorum | reverse complement strand
TCACACTGAGGAAGAGGAGGGGGGGGGCTGGACTCACACTGAGGAAGAGGAGGAGGGGGGGGGGGGCTGGACTCACTGAGGAAGAGGAGGGGGGGGGGGGGCTGGACTCCACTGAGGAAGAGGAGGGGGGGGGCTGGACTCACACTGAGGAAGAGGAGGGGGGGGGGGGGGGCTGGACTCACACTGAGGAAGAGGAGGGGGGGGGGGCTGGACTCACACTGAGGAAGAGGAGGGGGGGGGGGGGGCTGGACTCACACTGAGGAAGAGGAGGGGGGGGGGGGGGCTGGACTCACACTGAGGAAGAGGAGGGGGGGGGGGGGGGGCTGGACTCACACTGAGGAAGAGGAGGGGGGGGGGGGCTGGACTCACACTGAGGAAGAGGAGGGGGGGGGGGGGGGGGGCTGGACTCACACTGAGGAAGAGGAGGGGGGGGGGGGGGCTGGACTCACACTGAGGAAGAGGAGGGGGGGGGGGGGGGGCTGGACTCACTGAGGAAGAGGAGGGGGGGGGGGGGGGGGGGCTGGACTCACACTGAGGAAGAGGAGGGGGGGGGGGGGGGGCTGGACTCACTGAGGAAGAGGAGGGGGGGGGGGGGGGGGGCTGGACTCACACTGAGGAAGAGGAGGGGGGGGGGGGGGGCTGGACTCACACTGAGGAAGAGGAGGGGGGGGGGGGGGGGGGCTGGACTCACTGAGGAAGAGGAGGGGGGGGGGGGGGGGGCTGGACTCACACTGAGGAAGAGGAGGGGGGGGGGGGGCTGGACTCCACTGAGGAAGAGGAGGGGGGGGGGGGGGGGGGGGCTGGACTCACACTGAGGAAGAGGAGGGGGGGGGGGGCTGGACTCACACTGAGGAAGAGGAGGGGGGGGGGGGGGCTGGACTCACACTGAGGAAGAGGAGGGGGGGGGGGGGGGGGCTGGACTCACACTGAGGAAGAGGAGGGGGGGGGGGGGGGCTGGACTCACTGAGGAAGAGGAGGGGGGGGGGGGCTGGACTCACACTGAGGAAGAGGAGGGGGGGGGGGGCTGGACTCACACTGAGGAAGAGGAGGGGGGGGGGGGGGCTGGACTCACTGAGGAAGAGGAGGGGGGGGGGGGGGGCTGGACTCACACTGAGGAAGAGGAGGGGGGGGGGGGCTGGACTCACTGAGGAAGAGGAGGGGGGGGGGGGGGCTGGACTCACACTGAGGAAGAGGAGGAGGGCTGGACTCACACTGAGGAAGAGGAGGGGGGGGGGCTGGACTCACACTGAGGAAGAGGAGGGGGGCTGGACTCACACTGAGGAAGAGGAGGGGGGGGGGCACTGGACTCACACTGAGGAAGAGGAGGGGGGGGGGGCTGGACTCACTGAGGAAGAGGAGGGGGGGGGGGCTGGACTCACACTGAGGAAGAGGAGGGGGGGGGGCTGGACTCACACTGAGGAAGAGGAGGGGGGGGGGGGCTGGACTCACACTGAGGAAGAGGAGGGGGGGGGGGGGGCTGGACTCACACTGAGGAAGAGGAGGGGGGGGGGGGGCTGGACTCACACTGAGGAAGAGGAGGGGGGGGGGGGGGGGCTGGACTCACACTGAGGAAGAGGAGGAGGGGGGGGGGGGGCCCAGCCTCTTGTAGAGCTGTTTCTCCGAAACCTGTTTTTGGGCTTCGAACTTCGTCAGGGTTTTTCGAACAGACGTTGGAACCTTCGTTTTTAATAAAAACGTTCAACTTTCTCATCAGTTTTAATACTATAATATTAGTGTAGCCTAATCTTTGGCCAGACCCCACGACAACAGACTGCACGATCACAAATGGAACGAAGATGAAAATGTGAGGAGGAAAGTCTGCAGAAGTGATAATTAGAGGAGAGAGTGGTGAGAGAGAGAGGGGGGGGGAGAGAGAGGGGGGGTGAGATATCAGGAAGAGATGAATATAGAGGTGTCGGGACTGTGCGAAAGAGGAAGAACAACACAGCAAGAAGCGTCAAAATTATGGATTTTCTAGAGGAAAGAATCATACACAATTATTTATGTCAAATTCAATTACTGGTAGTATATTAGTTCTTATGGACATCTTAGTAATCTGATGGAGTAGTCCTGCTTCCCGGAACGCTACACGGTTTGGAGGGTACAAAAAATAAGCCACCGATGGTGGAATATATGCACATTACATATTTGGAACATTAAATATTTAGACCATGGGAGATGGAGGGAAATGCAAAGAGCTCTATCTTTATCATATGTTAGAAAAGCACACGTTACAAACAGCCAGAGGGTCTAAAAACACACCAACTCATAAATCTTTAATAAATCATGCATACAAACCCAGAAACTACCATGGGGATAGAAAGAGTCTGCATCGCTTGCTTAACCCTTTCACTGGTTACCGTCGGTTGTGTGATACTAAAGGGTTAACCTTCTGTAGTGTGGCAGTGAAAGGGTTAAACTTCCGTGTATTGTCGCAGTGAAAGGGTTAACCACTTGGTAGTGGGGCAGTGAAAGGGGTAAAGATGGCCACAAACCATAGTTACAGACTGACAATATCACTCAAAGTGGCACACCTAGCAACACAAACCAGCTAGATACAGTGCCATGTATTAAATTACAATGGCAGAATCTAATGACAGGAACATTTATAATATTATATAAAAGATTTGACAGTGATGATGGGTACGATACGCTTGATCATAGTCGGGACCAGATGGGACATTTTAGTCATTACTCAGTCAACACAGCATCTCAAAATGCAGCCAGGATTACTAATTTAGCCATACGACTAGCAGCAAGAACAATCTTGAAATAAGAGTGAAATTATCAGTTGGTATGTGCACTACGAGAATAATCATGATTATTATTATTGATTGGTATATTTACAAGACATCTATAATACAAGTTTAATTCCACAAGTTCATTAAATTTCATTACATACAATCCCTTTTTTTCACTAATACCCAGAGCGTTTGGCTTCTTTAGATACACGCCAGACCTAAATAACATTATGGTGGCTGCTTGGCTCATGAATATTCATCAGCAATTGTGAGAATAATCAGAAATCACATGGTGTCAAGTGGGAACTTCATTAGCTGTCTCACCCAGAAATTAAAATGGTATCATACTTCATAATGTCTGTAGAACCAGTATAGTAAGTATAGTATAGTATAGTATAGTAAGTATAGTATAGTATAGTATAGTATAGTAAGTATAGTATAGCAAGTATAGTATAGTATAGTGTAGTATATTATAGTATAGTGTAGTATAGTATGTATAGTATAGTAAGTATAGTATAGTATAGTAAGTATAGTATAGTATAGTATAGTAAGTATAGTAAGTATAGTATAGTATAGTAGTATAGTATAGTATATTAAGTATAGTATAGTGTAGTATAGTAAGTATAGTATATTATATTATATTATAGTATAGTATAGCACAGTATAGTGTAGTATAGTATAGCACAGTATAGTGTAGTATAGTATAGCACAGTATAGTATAGTATAGCACAGTATAGTATAGCACAGTATAGTGTAGTGTAGTATAGCACAGTATAGTATAGTGTAGTAAGTATAGTATAGTATAGCACAGTATAGTATAATATAGTAAGTATAGTATAGTAGTATAGTATAGTAGTATAGTATAGCACAGTATAGTATAGTGCAGTGTAGTATAGTATAGCACAGTATAGTATAGTATAGTGTAGTAAGTATAGTATAGCACAGTATAGTATAATATAGTAAGTATAGTATAGTAGTATAGTATAGTAGTATAGTATAGTATAGTAGTATAGTATAGTAGTATAGTATAGCACAGTATAGTATAGTATAGTGTAGTATAGCACAGTATAGTATAGTGTAGTAAGTATAGTATAGCACAGTATAGTATAATATAGTAAGTATAGTATAGTAGTATAGTATAGTAGTATAGTATAGCACAGTATAGTGTAGTGTAGTATAGTATAGCACAGTATAGTATAGTGTAGTAAGTATAGTATAGTACAGTATAGTGTAGTGTAGTATAGTATAGTACAGTATAGTATAGTGTAGTAAGTATAGTATAGTAGTATAGTAGTATAGTATAGCACAGTATAGTATAGTGTAGTTTAGTGTACTGTTAGTACTAGTGTATAGTACTATTTCATTTTACACTTTAAAATGTCTCAGCTATAATGTCTGTATAATATATATTGTCTGTGCTATAATGGATGTTTATTGTCTGTGCTATAATGTATGTATAATGTATATTGTCTGTGCTATAATGTATGTATAATATATATTCTCAGCTATAATGTCTGTATAATGTATATTGTCTCAGCTATAATGTATAATGTATATTGTCTGTGCTATAATGTATGTATAATGTATATTGTCTCAGCTATAATGTATGTATAATATATATTCTCAGGTATAATGTCTGTATAATGTCTTAGGTGAAATGTCTTCTTATTCCTGTATTTGTATTATGTCATATCTGATTCTGACATTGCAGCTGCTTTGAGACTGATGATGTCGACTGAGTGTTTTAGTGTTGTAATAAGCACAAGTGTAAATAACCGTAGTTCTTACCAATTGTCACATATTATTTGTCATTTCATTTTCTGAATTTCAAGTTAAAATTATGTGTAATTTCATTTCTGGAATGAAATCAACCTCATCATGAACAAAAAAACTCAAAATACTAAAACCAAGGCACACGGTTTGCAGGTACTGCCTTTAAAAAGCCTTTATTGAAGGGGCTACATAGCAAACAACCGCGGCCAAGGTGTTATCGACCAACTTTGCTCATGAAAAGTCAATAAAAGTCATTTGCAATTAATGACAGTCGAGATGATGAATCCTTGTGGGGAATAATGTTGTGAGGAATAAATCAACCTAAACTCACATTATTATTATTATTATTATTATTATTATTATTATTATTATTATTATTATTATTATTATTATTATTATTATTATTATTATTATTATTATTATTATTATTATTATTATTATTATTATTATTATTATTATTATTATTATTATTATTATTATTATTATTATTATTATTATTATTATTATTATTATTATTATTATTATTATTATTATTATTATTATTATTATTATTATTATTATTATTATTATTATCTCATTTTAGATAACATTTTACTTAACGTGATCTAGGCCTGTCCCCGACTAATGATTTGTAGGAAGGAGTCGACGGAAGGCTTCTTGTCCTCTGCGCTTACCTCGGACAAACTTTGTTTGTCCGAGGTAAGCGACAGTTGTGATTGGAGGATCAAGAAAAGAGGGCAGGGTTTGAGATAGGTCTGGTCCACTGATGGATACATCTTGATATTTGTCTAGTCTAGTGTGTTCATTAGACGGGGGAAATCCTCTTTCAGTGCCTCTGTGCCCGTTTTCTTATGCAGTTAGCTGGTATGCGCACCAGTAGCCTTTTTGCTTTTGGAAAGAATGATAATAAAAATATATATAATAATAATAATAATAATATTATACTTATTATTATTTATTTTGTTTGCATTCGACTAAGAGGTTGGCAGTCGACTACGGCTCCTTTCGTTCGATTAGTCGACTAGTCGAGGTCAGCCCTGACGTGATCACAGAATGGACTTCACCCATCTTGTATTACATGGCTTAAAAGGATGGGAAGAAGGGGATTCCGTGTGCCTGAAGAAGGCTGTGTTCAAACCGGCTCATGCGTTGTCCTCACAACCTGTCTATGAAATGTGATCCATCACACCTGACAAAAAGAATGCGTTTCAATATTTAATTATTTTCCATGACATGTTTTACCCGTCTGTGAAGGCTGGAGGACTGATTGAAAACTTTAATTAACAGATTGCAGAATGGGTACAATACGGTACGGCTCAATACACACAATTGTTAAGGGGATGCAGACCAGAGAAAGACTTTCGTCTTGTTTACATCAGGGTCCCCCATTTTCAATTCATTATGACATTTATGACATACACAACATACAGATATAAAAATCTAATCTAATCATCTAATCTAATCATATCATGACATTTATGACATACATGACATACAGGTATACAGTACTGTTACATTTGTGACATACAAGATATGCAAATATACAGTACTGTTAAACAGAGATCCTAACAGTAAATATATATAGACGAGGGGGAGGGAACTGTACATTAGGAGGGGGGGTGGGAAGGTTCTGTCTGTCTAAGAAAGACATCACATATTGAAAATGCATTCTTTTTGCGGAGCGCACTCCAGTTTCTTAAAAAACAAGGGAATTCCTCCAACAATCTGCACAAAAAAAATGTCATCGAGTGACAGTGAGACAGGCTACACCAAAAGGTCAACATCTACAAGATAACCATCGTCAGAACTAAAATGCATCTAGTACAGTACAGGCCTTTTGTTTGAATGCTGAAAAGATTATGACACTTGCTCACTAGTAGTCTAGTAGTTTACTGTTAAAAAATACATTTGAGGGGACAAGGGCGCATAACCAGGTCTCCTTCATACCAACAGATTTATCATCACATTTCATGTGAGGCTGATATCCTCTGCACATTGGGTCTCATTCTCCAACGGATTTAAGACAAAAAAAATTGCTCTTAGGGCCATTTAAGACATCTTAGATTTTGGGATTCCCCAACCGTCCCTATGCTTGGATTCGGCTTTATTTGGGAGGAATCATAGTGATTCCTTCATGTCAACTCTACAGGCCTCCTTGGAATGAATTAATCATAATTTAAATAAATATGACAATATTTGTACGATAAAAAATTACGCATTTGATGTAAAACAATTAAATCCAACCATTAAACCCTACAGCTCAAACCCACTCTTTAACCATTAAACCCTACAGCTCAAACCCACTCTTTAACCATTAAACCCTACAGCTCAAACCCACTCTTTAACCATTAAACCCTACATCTCAAACCCACTCTTTAACCATTAAACCCTACATCTCAAACCTACTCTTTAACCATTAAACCCTACAGCTCAAACCCACTCTTTAACCATTAAACCCTACATCTCAAACCTACTCTTTAACCATTAAACCCTACATCTCAAACCTACTCTTTAACCATTAAACCCTACAGCTCAAACCCACTCTTTAACCATTAAACCCTACATCTCAAACCCACTCTTTAACCATTAAACCCTACATCTCAAACCTACTCTTTAGCCATTAAACCCTACATCTCAAACCTACTCTTTAACCATTAAACCCTACATCTCAAACCCACTCTTTAACCATTAAATCCTACATCTCAAACCCACTCTTTAACCATTAAACCCTACATCTCAAACCCACTCTTTAACCATTAAACCCTACATCTCAAACCCACTCTCTCAAACCCACTCTTTAACCATTAAACCCTACATCTCAAACCCACTCTTTAACCATTAAACCCTATACATCTCAAACCCACTCTTTAACCATTAAACCCTACATCTCAAACCCACTCTTTAACCATTAAACCTTACAGCTGAAACCTACTCTTTAACCAGTAAACCCTACATCTCAAACCTACTCTTTAACCATTAAACCCTACATCTCAAACCCACTCTTTAACCATTAAACCCTACATCTCAAACCCACGCTTTAACCATTAAACCCTATACATCTCAAACCTACTCTTTAACCATTAAACCCTACATCTCAAACCCACTCTTTAACCATTAAACCCTGGGACTCATCTCTTCATTTGTGAATTACAGTCAATGCCCACCTTTATAAGCCAGTATGAACCTGTATAACATAAACTCCTAGTGTACAGAAGGCAATGGGAAATACTCTCATCCTCACCTGCCCATTTGGAAATTAAATACAAATGAATGCTGTTCTCAATTTCAGTTTTTGCTGTCATTTGTGCATTCTCAAAATGATCTTGATCAAAGGCTGACAATCATGGTTGGTAGGGATGTTCGATATTGGCTTTTTTACCGATATCCGATATACCGATATTGTCCAACTCTTAATTTCCGATACCGATATCAAACGATACCGATATATGCAGGGTCCCCCCCCCCCCCAAAACGGAATAATTTCAGGTAATTAACATTACATATCTCTTGTCGTGGAATTAGCACAACATTATGCATACTTTTGACAATAAATAAAATAAGAATTTGTTCTTACTTGCTTGGCTGGGTAAATAAAGGTTAAATAAATGTACACATTTTTGTTTTATTTATTTATAATTTAAAACCGATACCGATAATTTCCGATATTACATTTTAATGCCAATATCGGCCGATAATATGGAACATCCCTAATAGTTGGCCCAATTCTCTTCTCTTTCTGAATACCGTATCATCATCATCTGTCGAACGGGCGCGCCCCCCCCCCCCCCCCACCACCCCCGGTCTCCATGACAACAACGGGGGTTCTCACGCATAAGGGCAGGACGAGGTATGATATGTGAGCTGAGTGTTAATGCATAATGCTCATATTCAGTTACACATGCTCTCTGTTTCTCCCTCTCTCTCTCTAACACATACTGCAAACACGTGCACACACAAGACCACACGCTCACGCAGTCACTCGCACACTCACACGCGCACACACGCACGCACGCACACACACAGACACACACAAACAGGAATCTGGTGCAATGATTCTGATCCTTTTCTCAAGGGCATGTCTAATGAAATACTGTCTGTCTGTCTGTCTGTCTGTCTGTCTGTCTGTCTGTCTGTCTGTCTGTCTGTCTGTCTGTCTGTCTGTCTGTCTGTCTGTCTGTCTGTCTGTCTGTCTGTCTGTCTGTCTGTCTGTCTGTCTGTCTGTCTGCCTGCCTGCCTGTGTGTCTGTCTGTGTGTCTGTCTGTCTGTCTGTCTGTCTGTCTGTCTGTCTGTCTGTCTGTCTGTCTGTCTGTCTGTCTGTCTGTCTGTCTGTCTGTCTGTCTGTCTGTCTGTCTGTCTGTCTGTCTGTCTGTCTGTCTGTCTGTCTGCCTGCCTGCCTGTCTGTCTGTCTGTCTGTCTGTCTGTCTGTCTGTCTGTCTGTCTGTCTGTCTGTCTGTCTGTCTGTCTGTCTGTCTGTCTGTCTGTCTGCCTGCCTGCCTGCCTGTCTGTCTGTCTGTCTGTCTGTCTGTCTGTCTGTCTGCTCCACGTTTGTGAATGCATAGACACACAAGGCAAGACACATCTAGGAGGTTTACTGCAAGTGTAAAAAAAAATACTGACATCTTACGGGTGCTATCAGGGTGCTTTGGCCATCCTAGGGGAGCTCTATAGCACCCTCAAGCCCCCCTCTAGAGCCACCTCGTCGCAGCCCAGCTGCCCAGCCCCGTATGTTTGCCTACTAGCCTGACTGTCCTGATTGTGATTATGTGGTTATGTGATTTATGATTATATATATGTGTGCCTGCTATATGTGTGCCTGCCTATACAGTGTTTATACACGTATCTAGCTTTGATTTGTCCCTGTACACTGTTTTTTATAGATGCACGAATGCCTAGTGAGTGAATGTACAGAACATGTTTTAAACTGTTTTTATATTAGCTTTAATGTCCTTCTACTTTTATGTTTCTTTTCTGGCTTAAACATCTCTAGACCAGGGACTACAACTGAAAACTAGCAACCCTGCTAACGTTGGCATATTTACAGTTTTTAATTTGTATTAATTTATAAATGTATAAACTGTTGATTGATATGCACTGTCCCTGATCAAATAAACGGAGTAAACTAAACTAAAACCTATATGCTGTCCTCTCATGTTACAAGTGCAACAGTTCAGTCATCAGTATATCTCCAGGGATAGTGTAACAGTTCAGAGACCAGTATAACTCCAGGGGATAGTGTAACAGTTCAGAGACCAGTATATCTCCAGGGGATAGTGCAACAGTTCAGAGACCAGTATATCTCCAGGGGATAGAGCAACAGTTCAGAGACCAGTATATCTCCAGGGGATAGTGTAACAGTTCAGAGACCAGTATATCTCCAGGGGATAGTGCAACAGTTCAGAGACCAGTATAACTCCAGGGATAGTGTAACAGTTCAGAGACCAGTATATCTCCAGGGGATAGTGCAACAGTTCAGAGACCAGTATATCTCTAGGGGATAGTGCAACAGTTCAGAGACCAGTATATCTCCAGGGGATAGTGTAACAGTTCAGAGACCAGTATATCTCCAGGGATAGTGCAACAGTTCAGAGACCAGTATATCTCCAGGGGATAGTGTAACAGTTCAGAGACCAGTATAACTCCAGGGGATAGTGTAACAGTTCAGAGACAAGTATATCTCCAGGGGATAGTGCAACAGTTCAGAGACCAGTATATCTCCAGGGGATAGTGTAACAGTTCAGAGACCAGTATAACTCCAGGGATAGTGTAACAGTTCAGAGACCAGTATATCTCCAGGGATAGTGCAACAGTTCAGAGACCAGTATATCTCCAGGGATAGTGCAACAGTTCAGAGACCAGTATATCTCCAGGGATAGAGCAACAGTTCAGAGAGCAGTATATCTCCAGGGATAGTGTAACAGTTCAGAGACCAGTATATCTCCAGGGATAGTGCAACAGTTCAGAGACCAGTATATCTCCAGGGGATAGTGCAACAGTTCAGAGACCAGTATATCTCCAGGGGATAGAGCAACAGTTCAGAGACCAGTATATCTCCAGGGATAGTGCAACAGTTCAGAGACCAGTATAACTCCAGGGGATAGAGCAACAGTTCAGAGACCAGTATATCTCCAGGGGATAGAGCAACAGTTCAGAGACCAGTATATCTCCAGGGGATAGTGCAACAGTTCAGAGACCAGTATATCTCCAGGGGATAGAGCAACAGTTCAGAGACCAGTATATCTCCAGGGATAGTGCAACAGTTCAGAGACCAGTATATCTCCAGGGGATAGTGCAACAGTTCAGAGACCAGTATATCTCCAGGGATAGAGCAACAGTTCACTTCCACCGGGCTACCACAGGCTACTGACTGAGACTCTGAACCATCATGGTCACGTACAAAATGTCTTGTTAAAGTAATATTGTATAGTATAGGATTATTTAAAGATTATTTGTTGTATTGCAATGTATTGTATTTGTATGTATATAATGTATTTTATGCATATAATGTATTTTATCAAACAAGTATTGCAATGTGTTGAGGAGCCAAGGAAAACAAGCATCTCACGTTTTCGGAATGTATGTACATTTTAAAAGCTGTGACAATAAATCTATCTATCTATAGGGCAGTTCTGGATAACCTGGATATTGCTGTCAGGTGTATACGTACCATTCTAACTCTTATTTTGTGTCTTCATATGCAGAGTTTGGTAATTTTTAATCACCATAGAACCCACAAAACCGATTGAACATAAGATAAGATAAGATATTCCTTTATTAATCCCCTTGGGGAAATTCAGGCAACCAATAATAAAAAAAAATAATAATGTCAAAAGTGTCCGCTAGAGAGTGGAGATATTGTTGTGGACCCAAACGAGATAAGACAGACCAACCAACCGACCAAACACTGCTGGTCGTAAATCATTTCCGTTTGGCTCAAAGAAAATCTGTCCTTGCTCGTCACTCATCTCTCTCATGTCATTAGTTGATCTCCTCATCCGACTGTTGTTTCTACAGTACCTTTTTTCAACCCCCCCCCCCACAGCTAATGTTGTCAATGTACCTTTTAAATATATCTTTGTGTCCAAAAACTGCTGCAGTGCTTCTCTCCTGGGTGCCCAGCTGGTGCAGCTAAACCAGAACAATATCTCAGCACACATCAGGATATACTTGGATTGGCCCTATTTTATTAATAATGGATTACATAAAAAAAAACAAAAGGAGCGAACAGCAACGTTTGGCTTCATCAGATTGATTGTCATCAGGCGCTGAGCGTTTGAATAATCAGCTGCTGATTATTAGCAGTGAATCCAACAGGTTCACATTCGCACGGCTTCTCATTTTCCAACACAAAAAATGGAAATACAAACGCACTTCAGAAAGTCAGTAATATAGGCAACAGCGAC
>NC_140172.1:12848275-12943275 GCF_963971535.1 Notolepis coatsorum | reverse complement strand
CTACACTGTTCAGTACACTGTTCATTACACTGTTCATTATACTGTAGCTACACTGTTCAGTACACTGTTCAGTACACTGTTCATTACACTGTAGCTACACTGTTCAGTACACTGTTCATTACACTGTTCAGTACACTGTAGCTACACTGTTCAGTACACTGTAGCTACACTATTCATTACACTGTTCAGTACACTGTTCATTACACTGTAGCTACACTGTTCAGTACACTGTTCAGTACACTGTAGCTACACTGTTCATTACACTGTTCATTACACTGTTCAGTACACTGTTCAGTACACTGTTCAGTACACTGTTCATTACACTTTTCAGTACACTGTTCAGTACACTGTTCATTACACTGTTCAGTACACTGTTCATTACACTGTTCAGTACACTGTTCATTACACTGTTCATTACACTGTAGCTACACTGTTCAGTACACTGTTCATTACACTGTTCAGTACACTGTTCATTACACTGTTCATTACACTGTTCATTACACTGTTCATTACACTGTAGCTACACTGTTCAGTACACTGTTCAGTACACTGTTCATTACACTGTAGCTACACTGTTCAGTCCACTGTTCAGTACACTGTTCAGTACACTGTTCAGTACACTGTAGCTACACTGTTCATTACACTGTTCAGTACACTGTAGCTACACTGTTCATTACACTGTTCAGTACACTGTTCAGTACACTGTTCAGTACACTGTTCATTACACTGTTCAGTACACTGTTCAGTACACTGTTCATTACACAGTAGATAATTTAAGGAATAATATGCAAACAATAGATAATGAAAAATCTTATTTATTAATAAAGAATAAAATAATGAAAGATAAAAATTGTCAATTTAATTTTGATAGCGTGACTATAAGTAATGTAGAACATATGTTAAGTACCACTAAAAACAAACCACCAGGTGTTGACGGTCTTGACGGGAAACTTCTGAAATTGGTCCCTGATTTAATTGCCCCTGCTATCTGTCATATTATAAATCAATCCTTTAGTGAATGTTTGTATCCGCAACAGTGGAAAACTGCCAAAGTAATACCACTGCCAAAAGATTTGAAATTGCCATTCTCAGGATCTAATAGTCGTCCCATAAGTTTACTGCCAGTTTTGAGTAAACTGATGGAAAGAATAGTAAGTGAACAGATTAAAAGCTACTTTTCTTTTAACACATTGACCACTGATTTTCAACATGCATATCGTGAAGGACATTCAACAGCGACTGCTTTAACCCAAATGACGGATGATTGGCTGAAAGAGATAGATAAAAAGAAAATGGTTGGAGCTGTCTTGCTTGATTTTACTGCAGCATTCGACATCATAGATCACAAATTCTTACTTAAAAAACTTGAATGTTACGGTTTCTCCTCATCTGCACTATCTTGGATGCAAACTTATTTAGCAAACCGGAAACAAATAGTTTTTTTTAATGGGAGTTACTCAGAAGTTAAAACGGTAAGGTGTGGAGTACCCCAAGGAAGTTGCCTTGGGCCTTTGCTCTACACCATATTTACAAATGACATGCCTCTTGTCCTAAATAAGTCCTATATTTCTATGTATGCGGATGATTCAACGATTTACACATCAGCCTCAACAGCCAATGAATTAAATACGGTCCTAAAGGCAGAGTTGCAATCAGTGATGGAATGGATAAAGAATAACAAACTAGTTCTAAACATATCAAAGACAAGTAGCATCATTTTCGGTTCAAACCATACTCTAAGAACGAACCCAGTCTTGAAACTTTTGATAAGTGATGTGGTAATTAATCAAGTCCAGGAGACTAAACTCCTAGGGGTAACATTAGACAGTAAATTGTCATGGTCACACCATATAAACAATATAGTAGTGAAAATGGGAAGAGGGATTTCTGTTGTTAAAAGATGTGCTCATTTGTTACCACTAAATTCTATCAAACAGGTCATTCAAGCTCTGGTTTTGTCAAATCTTGACTATTGTCCTGCAGTATGGTCGAATGTAACGACGAGTAAACTGAAAAAATTACAAATGGTACAAAACAAAGCAGCACGTATAGCGCTTCGCTGTGAGTACAGAACTAATGTTGCAGCGATGCACAGTTGTTTAACTTGGTTACTTGTCAAACATAAATTACTCTGCTCACTCCTTGTATTCACTAGGAATATTTTTGTTACAAAGATCCCCTCAATTTTATATAACAATTTATCAATAAGTCTTGACAGACACAACCATTCCACCAGACATGCTTCTGCACGAGGTTTTACACTTCCAAAAGTAAGGTCGAATGCAATGAAGCGAACTGTCATGTTCCGTGGTATGCAGGAATGGAACTCTCTTCCCAGACATGTTAAGCAGGAGAATAGTAAATGCCGTTTCAAAATCGTGGTAAAACAACATTTTCAACCAAAGAAATTGACATTCCCTAATAGATAGTGTGTACGTAAATTAAAATGTATGTGTCTGATAAAGAGATAGGTATATATGGATGAAAAGGCATGTGTCTGATAGGGATATATTATTAAAATATTGTATAATTTTGTATTTTTATATTGTATTATGAATTTGATTAGGGTTTTTACTGTTGTTTTAATTGTCTGTATGACATGTAAATGTTGAGTGTATAAGGGTTTTTATTGTTGTTTTAATGGTCTGTATGTCATGTAAATGTTATGAGTGTATAAGGGTTTTTATTGTTGTTTTAATTGTCTGTATGACATGTAAATGTTGTGAGTGTATACGTCTGTAACTGTATTTTATGTGTTATGGACCCCAGGAAGAATAGCCCCAGCACTGCTGTGGCTAATGGGGATCCAAATAAACTTAAACTTAAACACTGTTCAGTACACTGTTCAGTACACTGTTCATTACACTGTTCAGTACACTGTTCAGTACACTGTTCATTACACTGTTCAGTACACTGTTCATTACACTGTTCAGTACACTGTTCATTACACTGTTCAGTACACTGTTCATTACACTGTTCATTACACTGTTCATTACACTGTTCATTACACTGTTCAGTACACTGTTCAGTACACTGTTCATTACACTGTTCATTACACTGTCCAGTACACTGTTCATTACACTGTTCAGTACACTGTTCATTACACTGTTCAGTACACTGTAGCTACACTGTTCATTACACTGTTCAGTACACTGTAGCTACACTGTTCAGTACACTGTTCAGTACACTGTTCAGTACACTGTTCATTACACTGTCCAGTACACTGTTCATTACACTGTTCAGTACACTGTTCATTACACTGTTCATTACACTGTTCAGTACACTGTTCATTACACTGTTCATTACACTGTTCAGTACACTGTTCATTACACTGTTCATTACACTGTCCAGTACACTGTTCATTACACTGTTCAGTACACTGTTCATTACACTGTTCAGTACACTGTAGCTACACTGTTCATTACACTGTTCAGTACACTGTAGCTACACTGTTCAGTACACTGTTCAGTACACTGTTCAGTACACTGTAGCTACACTGTTCATTACACTGTTCAGTACACTGTTCATTACACTGTTCAGTACACTGTTCAGTACACTGTTCATTACACTGTTCAGTACACTGTAGCTACACTGTTCATTACACTGTTCAGTACACTGTTCATTACACTGTTCATTACACTGTTCAGTACACTGTTCAGTACACTGTTCATTACACTGTTCAGTACACTGTAGCTACACTGTTCATTACACTGTTCAGTACACTGTAGCTACACTGTTCAGTACACTGTTCAGTACACTGTTCATTACACTGTTCATTACACTGTTCAGTACACTGTTCATTACACTGTTCATTACACTGTTCAGTACACTGTTCATTACACTGTTCAGTACACTGTTCAGTACACTGTAGATACACTGTTCATTACACTGTTCAGTACACTGTAGCTACACTGTTCATTACACTGTTCAGTACACTGTTCATTACACTGTTCAGTACACTGTTCAGTACACTGTTCATTACACTGTTCAGTACACTGTAGCTACACTGTTCAGTACACTGTTCAGTACACTGTTCATTACACTGTTCAGTACACTGTTCATTACACTGTTCAGTACACTGTTCATTACACTGTTCAGTACACTGTTCAGTACACTGTTCATTACACTGTTCATTACACTGTTCATTACACTGTAGCTACACTGTTCATTATACTGTAGCTACACTGTTCATTACACTGTTCAGTACACTGTTCATTACACTGTAGCTACACTGGTCAGTACACTGTTCATTACACTGTTCAGTACACTGTTCATTACACTGTTCAGTACACTGTTCAGTACACTGTTCATTACACTGTTCATTACACTGTTCATTACACTGTAGCTACACTGTTTAGTACACTGTTCAGTACACTGTTCATTATACTGTAGCTACACTGTTCATTACACTGTTCAGTACACTGTTCATTATACTGTAGCTACACTGTTCATTACACTGTTCAGTACACTGTTCATTATACTGTAGCTACACTGTTCATTACACTGTTCAGTACACTGTTCATTACACTGTTCAGTACACTGTAGCTACACTGTTCATTACACTGTTCAGTACACTGTTCATTACACTGTAGCTACACTGTTCAGTACACTGTTCATTACACTGTAGCTACACTGTTCAGTACACTGTAGCTACACTGTTCATTACACTGTTCATTACACTGTTCAGTACACTGTTCATTACACTGTTCATTACACTGTAGCTACACTGTTCAGTACACTGTTCAGTACACTGTTCAGTACACTGTTCATTACACTGTTCATTACACTGTAGCTACACTGTTCATTACACTGTTCATTACACTGTTCAGTACACTGTTCATTACACTGTTCATTACACTGTAGCTACACTGTTCAGTACACTGTTCAGTACACTGTTCAGTACACTGTTCATTACACTGTTCAGTACACTGTTCATTACACTGTTCATTACACTGTTCAGTACACTGTTCATTACACTGTTCATTACACTGTTCATTACACTGTTCAGTACACTGTTCATTACACTGTTCATTATACTGTAGCTACACTGTTTAGTACACTGTTCATTACACTGTTCATTATACTGTAGCTACACTGTTCATTACACTGTTAATTACACTGTTCAGTACACTGTTCATTACACTGTTCATTACACTGTTCATTACACTGTTCAGTACACTGTTCATTACACTGTTCATTACACTGTAGCTACACTGTTCATTACACTGTTCATTACACTGTTCAGTACACTGTTCATTATACTGTAGCTACACTGTTCATTACACTGTTCAGTACACTGTTCAGTACACTGTTCATTACACTGTTCATTACACTGTTCAGTACACTGTAGCTACACTGTTCAGTACACTGTTTAGTACATGTTCAGTACACTGTTCAGTACACTGTTCATTATACTGTAGCTACACTGTTCATTACACTGTTCAGTACACTGTTCATTACACTGTTCATTACACTGTTCAGTACACTGTAGCTACACTGTTCAGTACACTGTTCATTACACTGTTCATTACACTGTAGCTACACTGTTCAGTACACTGTTCATTACACTGTTCATTACACTGTAGCTACACTGTTCAGTACACTGTTCAGTACACTGTTCAGTACACTGTTCATTACACTGTTCATTACACTGTTCATTACACTGTTCATTATACTGTAGCTACATTGTTCATTACACTGTTCATTACACTGTAGCTACACTGTTCAGTACACTGTTCATTACACTGTAGCTACACTGTTCATTACACTGTTCAGTACACTGTTCATTACACTGTTCAGTACACTGTTCATTACACTGTTCAGTACACTGTTCATTACACTGTAGCTACACTGTTCATTACACTGTTCATTACACTGTTCAGTACACTGTTCATTACACTGTTCAGTACACTGTTCATTACACTGTTCATTACACTGTTCAGTACACTGTTCATTATACTGTAGCTACACTGTTCAGTACACTGTTCATTACACTGTTCAGTACACTGTTCATTACACTGTTCATTACACTGTTCATTACACTGTTCATTACACTGTTCAGTACACTGTTCATTACACTGTTCATTACACTGTTCATTACACTGTAGCTACACTGTTCAGTACACTGTTCATTACACTGTTCAGTACACTGTTCATTACACTGTAGCTACACTGTTCATTACACTGTTCATTACACTGTAGCTACACTGTTCAGTACACTGTTCAGTACACTGTTCAGTACACTGTTCATTACACTGTAGCTACACTGTTCATTACACTGTTCATTACACTGTTCATTACACTGTAGCTACACTGTTCATTACACTGTTCAGTACACTGTAGCTACACTGTTCATTACACTGTTCAGTACACTGTTCAGTACACTGTTCATTACACTGTAGCTACACTGTTCATTACACTGTTCAGTACACTGTTCATTACACTGTAGCTACACTGTTCATTACACTGTTCAGTACACTGTTCATTACACTGTAGCTACACTGTTCATTACACTGTTCAGTACACTGTTCATTACACTGTAGCTACACTGTTCAGTACACTGTTCAGTACACTGTTCATTACACTGTAGCTACACTGTTCAGTACACTGTTCAGTACACTGTTCATTACACTGTTCATTACACTGTAGCTACACTGTTCAGTACACTGTTCAGTACACTGTTCATTACACTGTAGCTACACTGTTCAGTACACTGTTCATTACACTGTAGCTACACTGTTCAGTACACTGTTCATTACACTGTTCATTACACTGTAGCTACACTGTTCAGTACACTGTTCAGTACACTGTTCATTACACTGTAGCTACACTGTTCAGTACACTGTTCAGTACACTGTTCATTACACTGTAGCTACACTGTTCAGTACGCTGTATCACTACTTTATATTCCTCTCTGCCACTCGTTTACTTCGGTAGAACACTGTATTTTCAAGGCTGGATTTGCTACCCCCAGGGACGCACACCAAGGCCAAGCCACAAAACCCACCACAGCCATGAAACTCTACCTTCATTATTCATTATTCTGCACTTCCAGTCAAGCTGGCATGTCAAATCCACCAGACCTATTGGCCAGGTGGCCCATTTGGTAAATCCAGGCTTGATGGTAGGAGGAGTAAAAAGGGCCTATATAACAGAGACACGGTACTTAGTGGGTCGTGCTCACCTTGTGTTTCTAGGCAACAAGGACACTGCCAGCTTGCCAATTTTATCTTTCACCTTCCTACGAGTGCATGGCACTCTATCTAGGAACTAGGGATGCTCGATATTGGCTTTTTTACCGATACCGATATTCCGATATTGTCCAACTCTTAATTTCCGATACCGATATCAACCGATATCAACCGATACCGATATATGCAGGGTTTCCCCGTCCAAAAAACTGAATAATTTCAGGTAACTAATAATTTCACTGGATATATATATAACAAATATTGTTATTGTTTTTTTTTTGTTTTTAAACCGATACCGATATTTTCCGATATCACATTTTACTGCCGATATCGGCCGATAATATCGGTCGGCCGATAATATCGGACATCCCTACTAGGAACAGATATTAGAATTCAAAGTCCATCGAATGCATTATTTATTCAGTTTGGGAAGATCCACACAAGCTCAACAAAGCTACCACTCGCCAAAGCTACAACAAAGACAACAACGGACGTTAAAGGGAATAGTGACTACAGAACAAATGGATGTTTTGGAAAAATATGGTCTTCTATTTGCAAGCAGGTTAACCCTTTCACTAAGCACACTACAGACGGCCGTCTGTAGTGTGGTAGTGAAAGGGTTAACCTTCTGCAGTGTGGTTGTGAAAGGGTTAAAAGAATACACTCAAAATGATTTACAACTGCTGTTTGACTAGGGTGTGTCTGTGTAGGAAAATATAATAAAATTCTGCTGTACACCAGAGCAACTGTTATATAGCTGTTAACATTCTACTGATCAAAACCCTAGACTGGAACAAAGCAAGAATGTTATATTGCTGAATACTGATGAGGTCAATTAGCATTCATAGAGCGAGAGTAATTAATGACGCTTTGAGTGTGCACATCAGGGGGGGGGGGACTTAATACTTATAATACCAATCATAAATCATAATAGCATAATACAACTTCATGGGGTTTTTCCTCTATCCTCTAATGTCCTCATCATAGCAAATATATCCACTGCCTGTTACTTTGATTGATTGATTTAACTGTGCAATGTTATTCATCTGTTTCATTTCCACTTGTAGTCCATTCCATAAAGCTTCTGATGATTGTAGTTTTGTTCCTTTGTGTTATTAAAATTTTTTTAAAGATTTATTTTTTAGCGTTTATCGCTTTTTTCTACTGGGCAGTCCAGTAGAGAGAGAGAGAGAGAGAGAGGAAGAGCGGGAGACAGAGTGGGGGGAAGACATTTGGCAAATGACGGCGGGTCCGGGAATCGAACCCGGGTCGACCGCTTCGTGACGCAGCGCGTTACATGGTTCGCCCCTTGGGCGCCCCCTCCTTTGTGTTTTATTGTGTAGTGTGTAGTGTGTGTGTTTCTTTCCCCCGGCTTCCTCCTCCCTTCTCTGTTAGCTCCTCCCCTACAGCATCACAGGGGGCGTGGCTGCTTCCCCCTCCCTCCTCTGTTAGCTCCTCCCCTACAGCATCACAGGGGGCGTGGCTGCTTCCCCCTCCCTTCTCTGTTAGCTCCTCCCCTACATCATCACAGGGGGCGTGGCTGCTTCCCCCTCCCTTCTCTGTTAGCTCCTCCCCTACAGCATCACAGGGGGCGTGGCTGCTTCCCCCTCCCTCCTCTGTTAGCTCCTCCCCTACATCATGACAGGGGGCGTGGCACACCGGCTTCCCCCTCCCTCCTCTGTTAGCTCCTCCCCTACATCATCACAGGGGGCGTGGCTGCTTCCCCCTCCCTTCTATGTTAGCTCCTCCCCTACAGCATCACAGGGGGCGTGGCTGCTTCCCCCTCCCTCCTCTGTTAGCTCCTCCCCTACAGCATCACAGGGGGCGTGGCTGCTTCCCCCTCCCTCCTCTGTTAGCTCCTCCCCTTCAGCATCACATGGGGGTGTGTCTGCTTCCCCCTCCCTCCTCTGTTAGCTCCTCCCCTACAGCGTGACATGGGGCGTGGCTGACTAGGTAGCTGTCACTCATCTCATCCAAACTCCCAGACAATAAAACCCTGGTTTGATCTCCACTCCAGCGCCAGATCATTCCGTCTCGTCGGTAGAGAACCCGGGAGCGCCCCGGCTGCTTTCTTGTCCCCCCACCCCCCCGTGAGGATTGGTGTGTGGATAGATATCCAGTGGTTGGCCGGCGATCCAGCCCGCCCTTTTTTCCCCGCCACTGTGCTTTGTGTATTTGGATTAATAAAATAAATGCGGTTAACCTGTTAAGCTGTAGCCCTATTTTCGTAAACCTCGCCTAAAGGTACATGCCCAAGTAAATGGAAGATTGCTCCACTTCTACAAGGTCAATTAGCATGTTCTCGGTATCTAGGGACATCTATGGACCAAATATCGATTATCGAATATCGATAATATTACGACCAAATATCGGTTATTCGATAATTGCCGGACATTTATCTGGCACTATTTAAAAGTTTAACTGAGATCTGAATAAAGGAGTTTTTAAACCCATTTAGTCTCTAGAGTGTGGAACTCTAAACCTTCTCCCAGAGGGCAGTAGCTCGTACTCGGCATGTAAGACATGGGAGGAGGGGTCCGAGACTATTCTATTGGCTTGCAGTAGCCTGTTCAAAAATAGACTGCAGGGATGGGTGACCTTTCACCCCTATGATCTTCCATGCAGTCTGCATCAGACGGACCTCCACAAAACAGGTGGACCGTTGATGTACATAATATGAATTATAGACATGATGTACAGATATATCTGGATAATGATGTACGTATGAGACAGCTGTGTGTGAGTGCATACGGTGTGTGTCATGTGTGTACAAGTTCATTGTGTAGATAGATATGTCTGGGAGTGAAGGCCATGTGTATATGAGTATAGGAGAGAGAGAGGGAGAGGGAGAGAGAGAGGGAGAGGGAGAGGGAGAGAGAGAGAGAGGAGAGAGAGGGAGAGAGAGGAGAGAGAGGGAGATGGATTGAGAGAGAGAGATGATTTAGAAAGGGATAGGCTAGTTTTTAGGTCAGCTAACCTCATGTTCTATTAATTCTTTTTAGATAGTATCACAAGTATACGACATTATCCAGATATCTCTGTACATCATATCTATAATTCATATTTTGTACATCAATGCTCCACTTGTTTTGAGAGAGAAAGAGGGAAGTGTGCTGGTAAATTACACATACATAGAAAGTACCAATGCCCACAAACTGGTGGCACCAGAGGTTCATTGTCAGATAACACATCTCCTGATTCCCAGCTGAACTGAACCTGGATGAATGCTGGTTCAACTCCTCCAGAGTAAAGGGAGCTGAGCTGAACCTGGATGAATGCTGGTTCAACTCCTCCAGAGTAAAGGGAGCTGAGCTGAACCTGGATGAATGCTGGTTCAACTCCTCCAGAGTAAAGGGAGCTGAACCTGGATGAATGCTGGTTCAACTCCTCCAGAGTAAAGGGAACGCTGAACTGAACCTGGATGAATGCTGGTTCAACTCCTCCAGAGTAAAGGGAACGCTGAACTGAACCTGGATGAATGCTGGTTCAACTCCTCCAGAGTAAAGGGAACGCTGAACTGAACCTGGATGAATGCTGGTTCAACTCCTCCAGAGTAAAGGGAACACTGAACTGAACCTGGATGAATGCTGGTTCAACTCCTCCAGAGTAAAGGGAACGCTGAACTGAACCTGGATGAATGCTGGTTCAACTCCTCCAGAGTAAAGGGAACGCTGAACTGAACCTGGATGAATGCTGGTTCAACTCCTCCAGAGTAAAGGGAGCTGAGCTGAACCTGGATGAATGCTGGTTCAACTCCTCCAGAGTAAAGGGAACGCTGAACTGAACCTGGATGAATGCTGGTTCAACTCCTCCAGAGTAAAGGGAACGCTGAACTGAACCTGGATGAATGCTGGTTCAACTCCTCCAGAGTAAAGGGAACGCTGAACTGAACCTGGATGAATGCTGGTTCAACTCCTCCAGAGTAAAGGGAACGCTGAACTGAACCTGGATGAATGCTGGTTCAACTCCTCCAGAGTAAAGGGAACGCTGAACTGAACCTGGATGAATGCTGGTTCAACTCCTCCAGAGTAAAGGGAACGCTGAACTGAACCTGGATGAATGCTGGTTCAACTCCTCCAGAGTAAAGGGAACGCTGAACTGAACCTGGATGAATGCTGGTTCAACTCCTCCAGAGTAAAGGGAACGCTGAACTGAACCTGGATGAATGCTGGTTCAACTCCTCCAGAGTAAAGGGAGCTGAGCTGAACCTGGATGAATGCTGGTTCAACTCCTCCAGAGTAAAGGGAACGCTGAACTGAACCTGGATGAATGCTGGTTCAACTCCTCCAGAGTAAAGGGAACGCTGAACTGAACCTGGATGAATGCTGGTTCAACTCCTCCAGAGTAAAGGGAACGCTGAACTGAACCTGGATGAATGCTGGTTCAACTCCTCCAGAGTAAAGGGAACGCTGAACTGAACCTGGATGAATGCTGGTTCAACTCCTCCAGAGTAAAGGGAACGCTGAACTGAACCTGGATGAATGCTGGTTCAACTCCTCCAGAGTAAAGGGAACGCTGAACTGAACCTGGATGAATGCTGGTTCAACTCCTCCAGAGTAAAGGGAACGCTGAACTGAACCTGGATGAATGCTGGTTCAACTCCTCCAGAGTAAAGGGAACGCTGAACTGAACCTGGATGAATGCTGGTTTAACTCCTCCAGAGTAAAGGGAACGCTGAACTGAACCTGGATGAATGCTGGTTCAACTCCTCCAGAGTAAAGGGAGCTGAGCTGAACCTGGATGAATGCTGGTTCAACTCCTCCAGAGTAAAGGGAACGCTGAACTGAACCTGGATGAATGCTGGTTCAACTCCTCCAGAGTAAAGGGAACGCTGAACTGAACCTGGATGAATGCTGGTTCAACTCCTCCAGAGTAAAGGGAACGCTGAACTGAACCTGGATGAATGCTGGTTCAACTCCTCCAGAGTAAAGGGAACGCTGAACTGAACCTGGATGAATGCTGGTTCAACTCCTCCAGAGTAAAGGGAACGCTGAACTGAACCTGGATGAATGCTGGTTCAACTCCTCCAGAGTAAAGGGAACGCTGAACTGAACCTGGATGAATGCTGGTTCAACTCCTCCAGAGTAAAGGGAGAGTTAAGAGGTAGGCTGTCCTTGGCCTTTAGAAGTTCTTAGCATTCATACAATTGTGAATATAGGCCATTTAATCTGCAAAAGAAGTGTGCAGAATTACCTCTTTGAATCTAGTGCTTATTAAAGACCACCGTTTATTTGTGCAATTATTGTTTGTGATACCAGTGCTTATCATTGAAGCATTTGTGTGGATTTTTTTATAAGGATAAAACCACTATATAATCATATAGGCTTAATTAATAAAAAGATTATTATTAAATAAATACAAAATGCTTGCTGTCTCCGTACATATCTGTCTGCCTTCCATTATCTCTGGTATCACCGATTCGGCTGCAAGGCGCTTCATGGGTGTGTTGTCAGCGTTGTCGGAACACCGGGTTCCGGGGGCCTTTCAGTGCAGAGGTCGTGTCAAACCTTAGGTGCCAGAGCTGATGAAGGTGCGAACAGCTGTGAAACCATGCAGGCTGCTATAAAAGAGTGGCAGAGAAGAGAATCTCGGCATTTTGGTATTCGGCTTGGAGTTGAGAGGATCCACTGCTCTCCTCAATGATATTGTAACTGTTTATGTCAATAAACCTGTGTTACCAAAGAGCATGATTCACTGTGTTGTCTATCATATCTCCAGGCGAGCTTTCATTGAAGTCACTTTTCTTCAGCATCAAACAAACACAACGCAGAGACCTATCCTAAGCAATACAGGATATAATAGTATAGTAAAAAGTAGACAAAAACGAACATGATTGTATAATAGCCGGTATTTCACTGCTATTTCTGACACGCGCCCGAACGCACGATGATGTGGTACAAGAGAAGATGATGGTCAGTGTTTCCTTTTTTTTTTTTTTTTCTCGCTGTTCGTAGTTCCTGGTAAAGAAAAATAGGAATAGATGAGAATGTGCCATTGTCTCTCCCCACCTCCTCCTCACATCATAGCTGTGAGTTTTAGCACAGTGACAGCTGAGCAGCACATCCTGTAGTCATGCAGAGATAGTGCAGTTGTCTCTCTCTCCTTTTCCCGTTCTCACAACCTCTTTGAAATGATAATTCAACTGGACACTTATCTTTCTTTTTTGACGTGATTAGAGTAATGATAAATATAGTATTTCAAAATTATATACTTATATTACTCAATTACTCATACAAGTGATTATATTGCATACCATGTTACCCCACACACTATTTGTCTGTCTGTCTGTCTGTCTGTCTGTCTGTCTGTCTGTCTGTCTGTCTGTCTGTCTGTCTGTCTGTCTGTCTGTCTGTCTGTCTGTCTGTCTGTCTGTCTGTCTGTCTGTCTGTCTGTCTGTCTGTCTGTCTGTCTGTCTATCTATCTATCTATCTATCTATCTATCTATCTATCTATCTATCTATCTATCTATCTAATCTATCTTATCTATCTTATCTATCTATCTATCTATCTATCGATCTATCGATCGATCATAAAAGGACTGAATGAAACAGTGTCTACAATAGGCCGTATCTACTGTTGAGGTTCCATGGTAACCGGCATTCCATTTGTAGGCCGACCTTGAGAGTTCTCTCTCTCTCTCTCTCTCTCTCTCTCTCTCTCTCTCTCTCTCTCTCTCTCTCTCTCTGTCGAGGGAGGGCCAGGAACTCCTACGTTTTGCTATATATGACTCTCTGGACAGACGGGAGCTTCTTGAGGCGAACTGCTGGACAGCTAATGGACCACTGGCTCGAGAATATATTCTGTTGTCTTTTATTCTTTCTGCATCAACTGCTCTGTTTATTATTAATACTTTTGCATAATTAAACTATAAAAGTAATCCACATCTGAATAGAACTAAATTATTTGTCTCTTTCATAGAGCCTCTGAGCACGGTCAGAATCCCAGACAGTACCAGCCGTTAAAATAATGTTAAATGCATTACCATGGTACTGCCATGGTCAGGTATCACCACGGTAACACTTTTAATACCACGGTATAATCCAATTTCAACCACAATACCAATGGTAAAAGAATTATGGAAATACCATGATCCTTTTTATAACATTTATTTAAATACCATGATACCTTTTGTTGTTGAAATACTATGATACACAAGCACAGTGGTCGAATAGTTTATTGCCCACAAAAGGTTGACCACAGACCATACTATTCTAGCCAAAATGGAACAGAAGTTGATAACAGCTGTTCACCATTTCCCTGGTGCTTTTAAAACACTACAGACATGAACTTTACACCTCCATCAGACCACTGCAAAGGCATAGATTTAGGGGGGGTTGCAGGGGACATGTCCCCCTCAATATTGAGAAGAGGTCAATTTGTCCCCCTAAAAAAATATAGCTAATATGAAAGACAACCCCTCTCCAAAAGAGGTAAAAAAAAGAAGGGGTCAAAAAACATTTATATAACCTTCTTACCTGTAACTATATATTAACCAACAATTTCAGACACCCCCCTACAGGACCGTACCATCTCAGCCTTGCTGACGTGCCTCGCATAAAAGTACACCAGAATGCAGGAAATGTGTGACGCTCAACATGTCCAGCAGGGGGAGGACCTTTTGTTTCACCTCTTCTCAACCATCAGACACCTAACAGAGACATGTCTTTGCAGTGAAGGATCACACCTCTGAAGCAGGTAGTGTGAGTGTCTCTGCTCATCGGTTTGGAAACTAGAAAGACTTTATTTCAGCGCTGTGTGTTTACCCGCCATGGCTTTGTCATCGCAACGTCACCATAATGACCTTTCATCAAAGGAAGGTCACATCCTCGCCTCCTCCTTTGATCATTCTCTATCATCATCTATCCATCAGTTGTATAACACCTATTTCAGTCCTTCTTACTAGAGCCTGAATATATATATATACATTATATTAGAGCTGTCAAATGATTTAAATATGTAATTGTGATTAATCAATATTAATCACAATTAACATTAACCTTTTCTTTTAAATCTCAAAATCTACCTTAACTCATTCCCTGCCAACAACGATTTTATACGTGTTTGTCCCCCAATCCTTGAACGCCAACCACATATATACACGTTATTTCTTTTATTCGCTATTTCCAATGGTTATCCATCCAGGGAGCCTGTGTAACCATAGGGAATAAGTCTGAGATCGGAAAAGTCCAATACCGCCACCTGGTGGTATGCGGCCGATGTTGCACTCCCTTTGAGACTCTGTGTATGGGGCTGTGCGTCGATGAAATTCCTCCGGGTGGACTTTTCTAGTAACCTGGACCGAGGGCTTTACCCGATCACATTGAATCGTTTTCGGGACCCCCGATTCATTATGCTGTGGTGGGTTATGTCGTGGCCCAAATGGACATACTATCTACCAGATGGCAATCAAATAATTGGAATATTCTTTTTGGAATCTCACCGGCCACAGGTAAGAGCAATTTAACGTCAATTTCAGCTTGATTGTGCCTTGTTTCCATAGCCATCGCCCTGATCAGCGTATGTTGTTGTACTAACGAATGCCGTTATTTACAATCGATTATCAGAAACGACCCCCCCCCCCCCCCCCTTTCATGCATTCATGATGGAACATAATATACCGATCATATGCATTTGAATTTGTAATTGTAGCGTGTATAGGGACGAAATGCCAATGGATTAAGTATAATATGCGTCGCGGCCTATTACTAGCCTCCCAGGAATTACCCTAAATTACCACCGTATAAAACGGGAATGTATGGATGGAATTTTTTTTTTCTTTTTCACATCTTGAACGATAGATACTCGATGTCAAATGGGCCATAGTATTGCATCCATAGCTATAATATATAATATAGTTATAGCCCTGCAAACAAGGTGAGCGACTCCATTGGTTTAAAGCGTGGCAGCACATAGCCATATCCCGTTCCCAGCGTGGCAGCCAATGAGTTGAAAGGATATTTAATAATAAGTGTTTAATACTCTTATCAAAATGGGAGTGGACAGATATGCTACCTTTATGCAAAATGTACTGTATGTTTATATAAATTAAATAAATAACCAAAATGACAATTTCTTTTTAATAAAATAAATATAATAATAAATAATAATAACATGGCAAAGCCCAATAAGCAACAGATGGCCATATTTACCTGCTAAATCTAATATTACTCAGTAACATGAGTATCCACACAATGTAGAATCCAACTTTACTCTTATACAACATCCCCTGTTTCTTAAAGCATTAAAACCAAACGATGGACCTCAGTGCATCACAACAACAGACACATTGTAGTACAACAGGTACATTGGTGAGCTAAAGTTTCCATTACTCAAAGATCCATTACTCATTCCCTGGATCCCTCACACTTCTAAAGCAAATCACACAATGTAATTGTGTCCAACCTCACATGGGGAAAAATAAAGGGTCACAAAAACCTTCCACTATGAGGAATCAAAACAGTGTCACAAATCCAACTGAATGGAGTCCAATGTTAATCTCTTGCCAACCTTTTACCAACTAATGTACTTTTACAGTAAAACTGAGCTTCTCTCTCTACCCCCCTCTCTCACAGTACCATGTCAGAGGTTATTTTCATTGTCTGGGCATATTGGGGGACAGACACATACATACAAGAAATGCATGTCAGTAATTAAAATGTAGAAGTCTGTCACCAAAATGACATCACTTTTTCTTGATATACTAGTATGACTGAGGGCGGGATCCACAAAGAATGGATTGCACGGTGCTAATTGAACCCTTAGTTACAATTAATTATGAATTGAAAATGGGGGACCGTGATGTAAACAAGATGAAAGTGTTTCTCTGGTCTGCATCCCCTTAACAATTGTGTGTATTGAGCCGTACTGTATTGTACCAATTCTGCAATCTGTTAATAAAATTTTCAATCAATCAATCACCGAATGTTGCAATTTCTTCTTTCTTTTATAAATATGCGTTATGTATATGTATACACTGTATCCCATGCTCCAGGATATTCACGAGAGCAACATTAGCCATCTGTCATCTCCTGAATATGGGTTGCGTTCATTTCAATTTGTCATGCTTGAATTGAATTACTGTATTCGACAACTTTTCCGTTGCACAGATTAGTTGAATTTAATGGCTTGAAATTGTTCACGTTTATTTTACAGCGCCGTGTGTGCGCCGTGTGTGTGTGTGTGTGTGTGTGTGTGTGTGTGTGTGTGTGTGTGTGTGTGTGTGTGTGTGTGTGTGTGTGTGTGTGTGTGTGTGTGTGTGTGCGCGCGTGCGTGTGTGTGCATGCATTTGTGGGTAAAGCAGTTTCATACATGACCGGTCTGGTGGAGCTGACATGAAAACGTATACAGTTGTGATTAATTAAACATGAAGTCATGAATCATGTTGGTGTGTAGCCGGTCAGCCTCCCTCACGCCTCCCACACCTCGTCCTGGATCTCCTGTTTGTATATTGACAGCCTCATTCCTCTCGACTTCTGCTCTACTGCTTCCATCTTTCTACTGCTTGTACTTAAAAACACACACACGCACACACACACACACACACACACACACACACACACACACACACACACACGCACACACACACACACACACACACACACACACACACACACACACACACACACACACGCACGCGCACACACACACACACACACAAACACAAACACACGCATGCGCACACACGCACACGCACACACACACACACACACACACACACACACACACACACACACAAACACACGCATGCGCACACACGCACACGCACACACACACACACACACACACACACACGCACGCACACACACACATACACACACATGGCGCTGTAAAATATACTTGAACAATTTCTAGCCATTAAATTCAACTAATCTGTCCCCGTCTCCCTGTCTCCCTGTGAGTGGATGACTCGTGGTGATGACCGGGAGGATTTCAATCTTTCAAAATGTTCTTATGTACCCCAGTTGCTATTGCATGTACTTATTTGTGTTTCATTACACATATATGTACATACTTACCAACAGTTTCACCTGTTTTATAGCAACACTACTATCATTTTTTGGTTTCATGGTTTTTGTTTTGTTCTTGATTTATTGTGATGTTTCTTCTTGACTTGTTTAAAGAAGACGTGTCCGGCCCATGGGGACGTTAACGTGTGTTGTCGGGCCTTAAAGAAGACGTGTCCGGCCCATGGGGACGTTAACGTGTGTTGTCGGGCCTTAAAGAAGACGTGTCCGGCCCATGGGGACATTAACGTGTGTTGTCTGGCCTTAAAGAAGACGTGTCCGGCCCATGGGGACATTAACGTGTGTTGTCGGGCCTTAAAGAAGACGTGTCCGGCCCATGGGGACATTAACGTGTGTTGTCGGGCCTTAAAGAAGACGTGTCCGGCCCATGGGGACGTTAGCGTGTGTTGTCGGGCCTTAAAGAAGACGTGTCCGGCCCATGGGGACGTTAACGTGTGTTGTCGGTCCTTAAAAAAAACGTGTCCGGCCCATGGGGACATTAACGTGTGTTGTCGGTCCTTAAAGAAGACGTGTCCGGCCCATGGGGACATTAACGTGTGTTGTCGGGCCTTAAAGAAGACGTGTCCGGCCCATGGGGACGTTAACGTGTGTTGTCGGGCCTTACAAATACATTTGATTTGATTTGATTCAGTTCCCCTCCCCCGCCCGTTCTCTCTATCTGCTCTCTCTCTTTTTCTCTCTCTAATTTCAGTAGCTTCTTGTTACCATATTTGGTCATCTTCCTGTCCCCTATACTCATCATGGTTCATCCAATTCAGCCGCTTAGCCTGCACAGCTGCCTTCCTTCACTGTTCATCAACCCAACGGCACATCCACTCTGGTTTTCCATCCATCTCCCGATTGTAAACTCATTTCTCAGTGTTAGTCACGATGCCTAAATGTGTTCTAGTTGCCGTTCGGACCTGCGTTCTGTTTGTGTATGTTCCTAGTGTTCCTTGTAGCCCGTCAGCTCATATTTAGCCTTTTGTCTGATTCTTGTTTTTCTCCTGTGATTCCAGAAGCTTCTGCCTGTCTCCTGTCTGCCTCTCATGGACTCCTACCTCAGCCTGTTTTTGCCTCCCACTCTCCCTGTTCTGCCCTGCTCTCCCCTCCAACCCTTTCTCCCAGCCCAGTCCTTCCCCTGGCTTCCCTCGCCCCAAACCCCCCACAGCCTGGACATTAAATATACCCACTTTTGTGTTTTTACTAGGGGTGTAATGGTACACATATTCGTAACGAACCGTTTCGGTAAGGGACCTTCGGTTCAGTACGCGCTGTGTACTGAAGACACCACTAACGGAACACACATGCAGAACTTACTTTTCAAAACTCCCAAGTTCACCCCCTTCCCAAAATATAATGACTTTGTAAACGACGAAGGCAAATTACCAATTCACGGCAAGAAAGTAGACGCGGCTGGATACAGGTTGAAATGCAATGGTTTTCAGATTTCTCAAGTTGATTCATTCAGCATAGCAGTCGCGGTAGAATCGGTTCACAGGATACAAAGAATCTCTCAGTGACACACACAGCTCGACCTCCTGTCGTATGTGTCCTAATGTCGAGACAGTTCGGTATATAAGCATTTTCTCGACCCCCGTACCTAGTACCGGAGTCGACTGGCCCACATAACATAATCACAATACATTTCTTTGATAACAAAAGAATGCCTTTCGTCCCAGACATTAACATGGTAATTCACTCAGTCTGGCTCGGTGTGGGGGCTGATCTAGTCCAACCAGAGTGTGTGTGTGTGTGTGTGTGTGTGTGTGTGTGTGTGTGTGTGTGTGTGTGTGTGTGTGTGTGTGTGTGTGTGTGTGTGTGTGTGTGTGTGTGTGTGTGTGTGTGTGTGTGTGTGTGTGTGTGTGTGTGTGTGTGTGTGTGTGTGTGTGTCTATGTCTGTCTGTCTGTCTGTCTGTCTGTCTGCTGTCTGTCTGTCTGTCTGTCTGTCTGTGTCTGTCTGTCTGTCTGTCTGTCTGTCTGTCTGTCTGTCTGTCTGTCTGTGTCTGTTGTGTGTCTGTTGGTCTGCGTGTCGTGTGCGTTAAACTTAATCTTAAATTGATTGGCCATATGAATGAAATGTTACGTCAATTGATTGGCCATATGAATGAAATGTTACGTCAATAATTTGCGCAAAGGGCCGGATGTCGTTGTTCAGCCCACGCTCACCGCTGAGAAAAAGCCTCGGCCTAATGAAAGTGACGTTGTTGCGTGTCTCCTATCCGTCATGCAGCGTATTCAGTCCCACGCCCACCGGGGGCAGTTTTTTTCACAATCTAATATTAATTTTCACAAGTCGATGGGAGTCGATTATCAATTTGAATATAGACTATTCGTTGACAGCGGCTGGGTGGCGCAGCGGACATTGCGCTTGTCACCAACGCAAGAGACACCGGGTTCGACTCCGGCTGTCGGCGTTGCCTCCGGCTTGGGCCAGTCGTCATACTGACTCAATTGGCAGAGTTAGTGGGTGGAAGTCGATGGGTGGTAATCTGGACGGTGTGGACAGCGACTCCTACAGGTCGGTTGGGGGACGCCTGCAGT
Organism: Notolepis coatsorum; assembly: GCF_963971535.1. Taxonomy (NCBI): domain Eukaryota; kingdom Metazoa; phylum Chordata; class Actinopteri; order Aulopiformes; family Paralepididae; genus Notolepis; species Notolepis coatsorum. The sequence goes on along the minus strand of NC_140172.1, from coordinate 12,922,538 downwards.
CCCTGCACAGCAGAGACAGGAAGTAGCGGGGGTAGTGTGAGCCTCCCACACGTTACACCTCGCCAATGAGAGTCTACGCTGGCAGGTGAAAAGATGTGACAGGCTGCCTCCTCGTGTACCGGAGGGGACACGTGATGCAAGGCTTCTATCCTCCCTACAACCAGCCAGTGGGGGGCATATGCGAGCAACGTTCAAGACAGGGGAGGGGAGAATTGGCACAATGGAATTGGGATAAAAAAATTTAATTGAAAAAGAGTAGAAAAAGTGGATACAAAAAAAAGAATATTCGTTGACAGCCTTACTTAATAACTGCACACTACATCACTCCTGGGTGGAACATGGAAAGCCAAACTTTCCCCCACTGTACCGGAATCGTAGCGAACCGTGACTTCAAACCGAGGTATGTACCGAACCGTGGTTTTTGTGTACCATTACACCCTTAGTTTTTTTACCCTGTCGATGTGTTCTGTGCCTGTGTTTTCTGTACTAGTTGTGACATTTAAAGAGCACTTCCCTGAAAAACAATATCGATTTATCTCGCACATATAAACCAAAAAACTGTTTCTTGCACATTAATTTAGTTGACAAATATTTAACACATAATATTTAAAATAATGTCATCCAGTAATCATTAGAATGTGTCATTATAAGACACCAAATCCCTGTGTTGTGTTAATTACAGCTCAATAACACGATGTAGATGAAACACAACAATAGGGATCGCAATAGTGGTTGCCTTATTTCATCTCCATCATTTCATCGATGATGTACCTGATGTAGTATTCAGTGTAGTCTTCAGGATTCAGTGTCCTCCAATGACATCACAGATGACATATTAATTCTCACTAGCTGTCAAACGAATGTTGTTTTGGGATATGTGTGAGATTATGTGCAAAATGCATTGCCACTGTTTTTCTTGCGTTGCCACTGTTGTTGTCCCTTTAATACCTGGCCCTAAAACATTGGAAAAAGCAGTAACATTTTACACATCCAATTTCTTTTGCTGCTGAAGTTCGCTGTTCAGATATGTTCAGTCTTCATCTCAATATCACCCAGGTGGGAAAACGGTTTTCGAATCAAACCAAAGCACATCACAGCGGTAGCTTCCTAATTGGCTATCGCTGCCAGGAAGATGGTCACCAGCTGAGCCGCAGACAGCGTTTTGGAGGCGAGGGTTGCGATGAACACACAGGGCTATTCCTCCCCACAGCTCATAGGCAACGGATGGAATAGGTCTCTTGTTACTCTTGTAAACACATTATTTAAAGTGGCACTATGTAAAATTGTCACCCTGTGGCTGCAAGAGGTAACTGCACAGAGATTAAACATGGTGGATAGGAGAAAACTGTGACAACAAAAAAATGATTTCTTCAAGCAAGGTAACTTTGCTGTTTTTACAACATTCATGCTGTTCACATTATATGCTCTAGAAATTAGACTTTGCTTAATCATTCATATGTAGTTCCTCCTTAGTTCCATAGGTAATAATTAGGGATGTCCGATATTATCGGCCGATATCGGCAGTAAAATGTGATATCGGAAAATATCGGTATCGGTTTAAAAAAAAATAAAAACAATAACAATATTTGTTATATATATATCCAATGAAATGATTAGTTACCTGTAATTATTCAGTTTTTGGGGGGGGGGGGGGGGGGAAACCCTGCATATATCGGTATCGGTTGATATCGGTATTGGAAATTAAGAGTTGGACAATATCGGAATATCGGTATCGGTAAAAAAGCCAATATCGAGCATCCCTAGTAATAATAATTCATTACATTTATATAGCGCTTTTCTAGACACTCAAAACGCTCCCTACAATGTAGGGTGGATAGTACCTCCTTCACCACCACTGGTAGCACCCAACCTTGGGCTACGCAGGCTCAATGGCTGCCATACACTGGCACCAGACACACATCACTCTACACAATGACTTCCATACACTGGCACCCGGCACACATCACGAAATCATCGACAGATATCCGTCCGCCCACACCGTTATCATTCATATCGGAGCAAATGACGTAATGGCTAGACAATCCGCTAAACTCCAATCTGACTTTGAATCACTAATACTCACTATTGAAAGCCTGGGTAAAATATGCATTGTGTCTGGCCCCATTCCATCCATAGGTCGTGGATCTGAGCGATTTAGCCGTCTGTTCTGGTTGCACAAATGGCTACAGACCTACTGTACTACTATAGGACTTTGCTATATAAATAACTTTGATCTGCTCTGGTCCAGGAAAGACCATTACAGACCCGATGGCATCCATCCAAACATATCGGGGGTAAATGTGCTAATACATAACGTCATACAAAGTGTAGCATCACTGGCCTGACAACCAACCATATCTAGCTCTGTAGACTATATACAGAAGCAGCCTAAGCTACAAAGAAACACGTTGAGTGTCATCCCGATTCTGATCACCAAAAGACTAATCAATTACTCATTATCACGTCCCATATGTAAATCGAACCTTATCAATATCAGTGTTCAACCACAGACTATCTCACGCCCCACTACAGAACCCGTACAGCTAAAACTAGCACTGTTCAACGTTAGAGCGCTGAAACAAAAATCATTTCTGATAAATGAACTCATAGTAAAAAATGGTGTACATTGTATGTTTTTAGTAGAGACATGGCTAGACAACATCACTGGTGTAGCAACACTGATTGAGACCTGCCCTTCCAATTTTAAATTCTATCAATCAAACAGACAGAGTGGGAGGGGAGGCGGAATAGCAGCAATCATCTCCACTCAATTTGTGTGCAGTGATATTGACCTGGGAACATTTTTATCATTTGAATACCTTGCTATTGTATTGAAAACAGAAATGCCAGTAGTATGTGTGACATTGTATCGACCACCAAGGTACTCGCCACTCTTCATACAGGAATTTTCAGAACTCATATCGATCTGCATTACCAGGTATGATAGAATCATTCTTAATGGAGATCTAAACATTCATATCAACAAAAAGGATGACCCCAGGGGTTGTGAGTTTCTGAACCTACTGGACAGTTTTGGACTGATGCAACATGTTCACGAGGCCACCCACCAACATGGCAACACTCTGGACCTACTAATAACAACAGGGCTAAACATTGAGAATGTATCAGTAAAACAAATTCCAATTTCTGACCATTATTGTGTGTTCTATGGTACAAGCCTAATATTACATAAGACCAGAAGCGAATTCCTAGTTCACAGAAGGCTTCTGGACGCTAGAGCTGAAGCAAAATTCTCTAGTATGATGAAATCATATGACCAATGCAGTGAATCCTCCTTAAATCAGAAAGTGCAAAACTTCCACAGCACCTTGTCAACAGTGTTAGATACTGTTGCCCCTCTGAAGGTTAAAAAGGTAAAAACTGATAGAATCTCTCCATGGTTAAATAAAACCAATGTTAAAGATAACAAGAGAAAATGTAGGATGGAGGAAATTCAAATGGAGGAAATTCAAACTCACAGCTCACTTTAATTTATACAAAGACGCCATGGGCGCATACAATAAGGCAATACAACTTGCGAGAAAGGAATATTTTTCCAAAATGATCTCAGAAAATATGGGTAACTCCAGGGTACTTTTTTCCACCATCGACCGGCTGATTAACATACCACCCCCCCATATACCGCAGCAATCAGCCACAAAATGTGAAGAGTTCGCAGTTTTCTTTAATGAAAAAATATCATTGATTAGAGCAAGCATTACCTCTGATATAGATCTGGCTGTGAGTGAAAACCCACCTGAGATAACTATGGGGGAATTCACATGTATTACATTACCTGACCTCTGTAAGATTGTCTCTGAGTATAATTCCGCCACCTCCTGCCTCGATCCTATACCAACAGCATTTCTCAAGCAGGTGTTCGATAGTGTCTCAAATCATGTCCTTGAAATCATAAATATGTCGCTTCAAACAGGCACTTTTCCAGATGCATTTAAAACGGCTGTAGTAAAACCACTACTAAAGAAAACAAACTTAGATGTAAATGAACTAAAAAGCTATAGGCCAATATCGAACCTTCCATTTATCAGCAAGATATTAGAAAAGATAGTCTCAGTACAAATAAACTCCTTTCTCAAAGATAATAACATCATGGAGGAATTACAATCAGGTTTCAGAACAAATCACAGCACTGAAACTGCCCTTACTAAAATAGTTAGCGACCTCAGACTAAACTCCGATGCTGGCAAAGTCTCAATTCTTGTCCTATTGGACCTTAGTGCAGCGTTCGATACGATTGACCATAATATCCTGATCAGTCGTCTTGAAAGACTGGTTGGCTTTTCCGATCATGTACTAAATTGGCTCATAACATACATTAAGGGGAGAAGGTTCTATGTTAAGCTTGGAGAAAATGTATACGAGGAACATGACAGCAGCTTTGGAGTCGCACAAGGAAGCTGCCTTGGTCCATTACTCTTCTCACTATATATGCTGCCCCTCTGGGGCCTTAATTCAAGACCACAATGTATGCTTCCATAATTATGCTGATGATACACAACTATATATCTCCGCAGAACCAAATAACACTACAGCCATACAGTCCATTACAAATTGTCTGTTAGCAATAAACAAGTGGATGAACAATAACTTCCTAAAATTAAACGAAAGCAAGACCGAAATCCTATTGATCGGCCCAAAAGCGAAAAGGGAAGTGCTGTGTGAAAACCTGGGGAGTCTGTCATCCTATGTAAAGACTGAGGTTACAAGCCTAGGTGTCATCTTGGACTCAGACCTGACCTTTAAGTCTCATATAAATAAGGCCATGAAAACGTCATTCTTCCACCTAAGAAACATAGCGAAAGTAAGACCTTTCGTAAATAAAAAGGATGCAGAGACACTTATTCATGCTTTTTTATCAAGTCGGCTTGACTATTGTAATGCACTGTTCACTGGTCTTCCCAAAGCAACCATTGGGAAGCTTCAGCTTATCCAAAACTCTGCAGCTCGATTACTAACTCATACAAGGAGAAGAGAACATATCACTCCAGTCCTAGCCACTCTGCACTGGCTTCCAATAACTCATAGAATTGATTTTAAGGTCCTTTTCCTAACATATAAAGCTCTTAATGAGCAAGGCCCAAAATACATAGCAAATTCCCTAGTTAGTTATCTGCCCTCAAGAACGCTACGGTCATCCACTACAGGTTTACTAGACACGCCCAGAAACCAAAAGAGGATAGGAAGTATGGCATTTGCCAACTATGCCCCAAAACTATGGAACACACTACCAACACACATCAGAAACGCCAGCTCCATACACATTTTTAAAGGAAAATTAAAAACTTACCTATACAGTCTAGCTTACAAATAGTTATGGCTTGGAAAAACCTGATGGATCCATGAGGCTAGGATAAGCCTTGTGGACCCAACTTTTTAGATGAAGGAACGGGTACATACGCACACAATACACGGCCACTGATGGATCCATGGGGCTTGGATAAGTCCTGTGGACCCAACTCTGGCCACTGACCACATGAGGGAACGGGTACATACGCACACAATACACGGCCACTGATGGATCCATGGGACTTGGATAAGTCTTGTGGACCCAACTCTGACCACTAATAAAAACGTAACTACACTAGCGTTATAAGAGCTAACATTGCTACCTACCGTACAAGTGCATTGGTTTAGTGCATTTCCTACTTCCGGTTGCTACTGAGCGGACATGTTTGTGCGGACCTGTTCTCCCAAACTGGTAAGCAAATGACTGTTTTCATGTTTTCATTTTTACGTTATTTTCATTTTTATGTTATTATTATTATTATTATTATTATTATTATTATTATTATTATTATTATTATTATTATTATTATTATTATTATTATTATTATTATTATTATTATTATTATTATTATTATTATTATTATTATTATTATTATTATTATTATTATTATTATTATTATTATTATTATTATTATTATTATTATTATTATTATTATTATTATTATTATTATTATTATTATTATTATTATTATTATTATTATTATTATTATTATTATTTTTTTTTTTTTTTTTTTTTTTTTTTTTTTTTTTTTTTTTTTTTTAACATTGATCTTAACTGATCACTGTGACTTTATTGCTTTTATCGTTATATATGCCTATGTTTGTGTACAGCACTTTGAGCTACATGACATGTATGAAAGGTGCTTTATAAATACTTACTTACTTACTTACTTACTTACTTACTTACTTACTTACATCACACTACACACTGACTACCATACACTGGCACCAGGCACACATCACACTACACAATGACTACCATACACTGGCACCAGGCACACATCACACTACACAATGACTACCATACACTGGCACCCGGCACACATCACACTACACAATGACTACCATACACTGGCACCAGGCACACATCACACTACACAATGACTACCATACACTGGCACCCGGCACACATCACACTACACAATGACTACCATACACTGGCACCCGGCACACATCACACTACACAATGATTACCATACACTGGCACCCGGCACACATCACACTACACACTGACTACCATACACTGGCACCCGGCACACATCACACTACACAATGATTACCATACACTGGCACCCGGCACATATCACACTACACACTGACTACCATACACTGGCACCAGGCACACGTCACACTACACAATGACTACCATACACTGGCACCCGGCACACGTCACACTACACAATGGCTGAACGGCTCAGGAGACAGGGATTGATATCAACCAATTAAGGGGAAGGGATGATTAGGTGGCCTTGATGTCAGAGACCTGATTGGGAATTTAGCCAGGAACGTCGGGGAGCCCCCTACTCTTTACAATAATCGCCCTGGGTTCTTACTTAATCATTATTAATATGTAGTTCCACATTAGTTCCTAGGCACTTCATTATTATCGTACCTCCTAAAATAAAGTGTTACAAAAAACATACAGAAATCATCACTAAAACCTAACTTAGTATACAGATGGAGAGATAGACACGCACATGCAAGCACACGCACGCACGCACGCACACACACACACACACACACACACACACACACACACACACACACACACACACACACACACACACACACACACACACACACACACACACACACACGTGTGTTGATGCTGCTGCAAGGCAAGAAACAGAGCATTTCCCTCCTCTATGCTGTAAAAGGATAGCGATGTGACAAATAAACTTGAAACTTGAAACTTGAAACTTAAGATGGATAGTTAATTATTGAAATTACAATGACAAACCTTCCTACAACCTGATGAGAGATCTCTGTTGGCCCCACAGCACCCGGGACACGCTGCCAACCAGCACCGGCAACCGTAACGTGTTCCGCCCCATGGACCATGTCAGCCCGCCACAGGCAGGCACGTCTTAAAGGAACAGTAACGTGTTCAGCCCCATGGACCATGTCAGCCAGCCACAGGCAGGCACGTCTTAAAGGAACAGTAACGTGTTCCGCCCCATGGACCATGTCAGCCAGCCACAGGCAGGCACGTCTTAAAGGAACAGTAACGTGTTCCGCCCCATGGACCATGTCAGCCAGCCACAGGCAGGCACGTCTTAAAGGAACAGTAACGTGTTCCGCCCCATGGACCATGTCAGCCAGCCACAGGCAGGCACGTCTTAAAGGAACAGTAACGTGTTCCGCCCCATGGACCATGTCCGCCCGCCACAGGCAGGCACGTCTTAAAGGAACAGTAACGTGTTCCGCCCCATGGACCATGTCAGCCAGCCACAGGCAGGCACGTCTTAAAGGAACAGTAACGTGTTCCGCCCCATGGACCATGTCAGCCAGCCACAGGCAGGCACGTCTTAAAGGAACAGTAACGTGTTCCGCCCCATGGACCATGTCAGCCCGCCACAGGCAGGCACGTCTTAAAGGAACAGTAACGTGTTCCGCCCCATGGACCATGTCAGCCAGCCACAGGCAGGCACGTCTTAAAGGAACAGTTCACTTTAATCATCTTCCCTTTATTCATTTCCTTAGATTTTTTGTACACGTGATCTCAAGAAGGTACTGAAAGAGCTCAGTGGCAGTCTTTCATGTCTGGTCATTTTTAGCATGGTGTTATTCACTGTCAAAGATGCAAAGAAAAATCATAATTCATATTCTCCTTTGTTTCATCACAATTTAAGCAAGCCTAGTAATAGACACAATATTTCTGACACTGGGAATACATTCACTGAGGTCCATAGATGTCCCTAGATGCCAAGAAAATGCAAATGTAGAAGTGTAGAAGTGGAGCAATATTCCCTTTAATTAGGTATGTATTTTAGGCGGATTTTCAGAAAATAGGGGTCCGGGCTTAAAGGAAAACTCCAACATTTTGGGAAATTAGCTTATTTGCCATCTACCCTGGAGTTAGACAAAAAGATACATACATTTTTTCTTCTCTGTCCATGCAGTAGGAGTAGGAAGACCCACACCATTAGCCTAGCTTAGCGTCAGTCACTGGAAGTGGGTTCCTCCATTAGCCTAGTTCCCAACGTCTTCCTACTCCTACTGCATGCACAGAGAAGAAAAGGGTATGCATCTTCTTGTCTAACTCCAGGGTAGATGTTGGAGTGTTCCTAATTGAAAGTCCCTGTCATTATCTACTTACCAGTCAGTCGAAACGCTATTTCAGTCGAAACGCCATTTCATGTTTTTAGGACTGTCAGTATATTGACACGTTAATTTCTGCGATTCATTTGAAAACCTTAATAAAGCATAAAAAAAGTAAAATTAATGCAATTTGATTACATTAACCCTTTTTGACCCCAACTGCCTCCCTCAACTTCCAAAGCCAGTGTGTTTATCTCCTGATCCCTCTGACAGGCACACCAGTGTGTTTACTTCCTGATCCCTCTGACAGGCACACCAGTGTGTTTACTTCCTGATCCCTCTGACAGGCACACCAGTGTGTTTACTTCCTGATCCCTCTGACAGGCACACCAGTGTGTTTACTTCCTGATCCCTCTGACAGGCACACCAGTGTGTTTACTTCCTGATCCCTCTGACAGGCACACCAGTGTGTTTACTTCCTGATCCCTCTGACAGGCACACCAGTGTGTTTACTTCCTGATCCCTCTGACAGGCACACCAGTGTGTTTACTTCCTGATCCCTCTGACAGGCACACCAGTGTGTTTACTTCCTGATCCCTCTGACAGGCACACCAGTGTGTTTACTTCCTGATCCCTCTGACAGGCACACAAGGAGAATGATGACGGACAAGTTGTACGCATGATCTCTCCACCTACGTTTGAAGTGTGCAAGCTGTCAATCACCTTGCTGCATACAAACCAGCCTTCACTTACTTCTACCTCAAACATCATCATCACCACCATCCTCACCATCGCCATCCTCATCATCATCATCGCCATCCTCATCATCATCATCATCATCATCATCATCATCATCATCATCATCATCATCATCATCATCGCCATCCTCATCATCATCATCATCATCACCATCATCATCATCATCATCATCATCATCATCATCACCATCCTCATCATCATCATCACTATATAAATCATGATATTCTGCTACTAAAATTGGAAAGGTATGGGATCAGAGGAATAGGGCTCAAATGGTTAAAGAGTTACTTAGAACAAAGACAACAGTTTGTGCAGTTGGGGGAGTACAGGTCCACTCAGTCAAACATAATCTGTGGTGTGCCGCAATGGTCAATTCTGCGCCCGAAACTATTCATACTGTATATAAATGATATAGGTAATGCGTCTAAAATATTGAAAAATGTCATTTTTGCTGACAATAAAAATTTCTTCTGTGAGGGAGAGAACCTCCAAATGCTTTTAAAGAATGTCGCAGCTAAGCTATCCAAGCTGAAAGTGTGGTTTTATGTAAATAAATTATCATTAAATATAAAAAAAAAAAAAAATGTATGATATTTGGTAAATGTGATATACAAGTAAATACACCGGTTGAACTAATGATTGATAGTATTAAACTGGAGAGGGTATTTGAGAATACATTTCTGGGTGTGATAATAGACCACAAACTCAACTGGAAACCTCATATCAAATATGTTAGGACTAAATTGGCACGGAGCAGACCAGGCTGCAGAAACAAATTAGTGGGGGGGCATAAAATGTTCTCGGGGGGGCACAATGGTTTTTCAACACAGGTTCCCTTTTATACGTTTCAGCTGGGACAGCGGCGCTGTGGCTTGCTTGGCGCTGCCCACGGTGCTGAACTAAACAGCAGAGAGGCAATTGAAAAATCTAATTTCTCTCTATCTTAAGAACTTTCACTTATACAAAAACAGACTGAACGGATATATATAACAGACCTGCTGGGGCAGCGGACTGAGAGCAGGGGACACAAACAGGCTGCATAAGATGGTCAAGAAGGCCAGTAGCGTGGTTGGGGTGGAGCTGGACTCTAGCGAGGGTGGCGGAGAGGAGGAACCTTGCTAAGCTCCAGGCCATCAGGGAAAACCCCTCCCACCCACTATACACAGACTTGGCTGACAGGAGGAGCATGTTATAGGCTCACACTACCTAAATGCAGCACTGAACGGCACAGGAAGTCCTTCATTCCGACAGCCATCAGACTATACAATGCATCACTGTGCCTCACTGTATCACTGAGCACAGAGTGACAGTTACCATCTTCCTGGACTCTTACTTTTTAAACAGCACTGTGCAATATTACACCTACTGTAGACTTCAGTATATTTTTACTGTATTTATTTACTGTATCTTTTATTCTATTTTTATTCTATTTAATTGTATTCTATTCTTAGGCCATTTGTTTTGTTATTCTTATTTGTGACTTGTTCTGTCTAAATGTTTAATGTTGAGTGATTTGCAGTGTCAAATTTCCCTCAGGATAATACATTTCTATTCTATTCTATTCTATATCTTTGAAAAGTCTCCATTTATTCAACACTTCTGAATTCACTGACAAACTGAACTGAACTGACAAAAATAAGGTGCATAAAAAAGCAAACAAAATTCCTCCACAGGCTACTCACCATCATTAGTAGAACGGCAAGCAGCGTTTGGGGACAGAGTGAAACCTTCTTAAAACACTGCCCCTCCACTCATTCCTGAACTTTTTTGTTAAGTCCTTCTCAAATGCCAACTGAATTAAATTGGCCTTGCGTCGATGAAGCATACTAAGGCGATTTTCTGTAAAGACGTTCTTGAGGGTAGAAAATGAATTCTCACAGAGTGCCGTGCTAGCTTCAGTAGTGTTGTTGTTGACATCAGTGCCTACTAGGGCTGTCCCCGACTAAGGATTTGGATAGTTGACTTTGATTGACAAAAAAAAAATAAAAAAAATTACCAGGGTGGGCACAGCTGACTCAGTGGGCGGGCCCGGCCCCCTAATGCCCGCCCATGGCGCCGGGACTGGCACGGAGTGTTGGTGTTTTATGCAAGATAAGACACATTCTAAACCAAAAAAACACTGTATACACTGTACTGTACACTCTTCCTACCATATGAGCTACTGTGCGGAGGTGTGGGGTAATACCTACAAAAGCACTCTACAGCCAATATGCACCATGCAAAAAAAAGCAATAAGAATAATCAATAATGTAGGATATTATTAACACACCAATAACTTATTTATAAAGCTACAAGCATTGGAATTTATGGACCTAGTGGATTTCAAAACTGCCCTCATTGTATAAGCCAGATACAAACTAATCCCAGGCAACATTCAAAAATGGTTCAGAGACAGGGAAGGAGAATATAACTTAAGAGGGAGAGGGAATCTTAAACAACCAATGGTACACACTACGCTGAAAAGCATGTGCATATCGGTGTGTGGAGTGAAGTTGTGGAATAATTTACCTGAATACATCAAACTGAGTAAACATGTGGCACAATTTAAAAAGCAGCTAAAAAGATACACATTAGAGAAATACAGAAATGAGTAATGAGGATAAACAAAGTTATGCTATATTGTGTAGTGCTGTACTATATTCACTGCTGTCAAGTGAATCAAGTTTTTTTTTTTTTTTATATATATAAGTAAAAGTATATTCTTTGTATTTTATTTTTTTATTATTTTTTAAACAAACACATAAACATAAACATAACAACATAAAATTAGATATACAAGCATTAATTAACAGTGCACATCCAATGAAATCACCATTTAAATAAATGTATTATACAAGATATACACCTAATACTTGCTATCTAATACCCTACACACATATGCTCTCGCTCGCTCCCCCCCCCCCGGGCCCCCCCTTGGATAATCCATCCATTATCATTCGCTCCTAACCAGGCACTACAATTATATGCTAGCTTTTATTATTCTCTCCACCACTTCTAACCACATTGTAATTTTGGATTCACTGAGACCCAAAATTCTTGCTGTAGATATTTCTAGATAAATCACATCGAGATATGTAAGAATCCAGACCTTCCGGCACATTTTTTCCGGTTGAAACCATCGTGATGCTATCAGCTTTTTAGCCGCTGTGATACCAGATAAAACCAATCTCTTTAGCTGTATAGGTACTGCACACTCAAAAACATCATTCAACAGTAATACAGAGGGGTGTACAGGTATATTCGGAGTTAAGAGATTTGATAATTGCTGGGTCACTTCTTTCCAGAATATCTTAACTGGTGGGCAGTCCCAGTACATGTGCATAAATGTACCCTCATCCCCATTTGTACATAAGGAGCATTTGGAGTCTTGTTTAAGACCCATTCTGTTCAGTCTTATAGGAGTCAAGTATGTCCTATGTATATAGTTAAGATTGATTTGTTGATGGTCCGGGTTCTGTGACGCAAGTCGAACATTTGCCCAGGCTTCTTGCCAATCAAAATGTATTTCCAGGTCTGGTATATCCCTCCTCCAGACTGAGTTTAGGTGCAGGATTTCATACGAGGACGTTAGTAATTGATGATAAAAATCTGATACAAAACCTCTCGATGTCTCTCTTTCATAGAAGAATTTGTGGTATCTGTGGTGTACAATTGGTATCCTTAATGGGACACTGTGAGCCTTCAAACATAACAATAACTGTGCGTAAAAATAATATGTGGAACTGGTGAGATTACATTTTTTGTGTATTTCCTCATAACTACAAAAACCCTGTTTGTTGAAAACATCTCCTAATGTGTGTATGCCCTGTTTTTCCCATCTAGGGAATCTTATAGGTCGTTTTCCAATCAGGAGTGCATTGTTATTGAATAAGGGAGTATGATTATGCCATTTATGTGGGTTAGAATATTTTAAGTAAAAGTATATTCTATATTGTAATATACTAAATTATGTTATATCTAGTAAAATTAATGGAAGAACAAATATAAATGTAAGGGGGTAGGGATCAATAAGCCTTAGCTTCCCTCTACTCATTTTTTGGACATGTCTGCTAACCAAACACATTGCTCTTGACCTTTTGATTATAATTCCTTTTTCTTTTTTTCTTTTTTAATGTTTTTTTTTAATGTTTTTTAATTTGTTGTTATGATTGTTTGGTTTGACGGACCAAGATACCGTGATTTGTTTGGAGGAAATGGAGAATTACATGTTCAAAAATAAACTTTTCATTCATTCATTCATTCATCATCATCATCATCATCATCATCATCATCATCATCATCATCATCATCATCATCATCATCATCATCATCATCATCATCATCATCATCATCATCATCATCGTCGTCACCATCATCATCATCATCATCATCACCATCATCATCATCATCATTTATCATCATTTATTTATTCGTACATGGAATTACCACAGTCCAACAGTACATATTCATATAATTCACCAAAAATACCATGGCCGAAAGGAACAGGAAGAAGAAAAAATCTTATATTCACCATCATCATCATCATCACCATCATCATCATCATCATCATCATCATCATCATCATCATCACAATCATCATCATCATCATCATCACCATCATCACCATCATCATCATCATCATCATCACCATCATCACCATCATCATCACCATCATCATCACCATCATCACCATCATCATCATCATCATCATCATCACCATCATCACATCATCACCATCATCATCATCATCATCACCATCATCACCATCATCATCACCATCATTATCATCACCATCATCATCATCATCATCATCATCATCATCATCATCACCATCATCATCATCATCATCATCACCATCATCACCACCTTCATCATAACTATCATCATCTTCATCATCACCATCATCACCATCATCATCATTACCATCACCACCTTCATCATAACTATCATCATCCTCATCATAATAATCATCAGCATCATCATCATCATCATCATCATCAAAATCAACCCATTTACAACCAGTTTATAACAAGAAGCTAACATTCTTAAAGTGGTTATAGGTATAATTGTTATTATGTTATATCAGTTAAAGTGGTTATAGGTAGAATTGTTATTATGTTATATCAGTTAAAGTGGTTATAGGTATAATCACTATTATGTTATATCAGTTAAAGTGGTTATAGGTAGAAACACTATTGTGTTATATCAGTTAAAGTGGTTCTAGGTAGAATCACTATTGTGTTATATCAGTTAAAGTGGTTATAGGTAGAATCACTATTGTGTTATATCAGTTAAAGTGGTTATAGGTAGAATTGTTATTATGTTATATCAGTTAAAGTGGTTATAGGTAGATTCACTATTATGTTATATCAGTTAAAGTGGTTATAGGTAGATTCACTATTATGTTATATCAGTTAAAGTGGTTATAGGTAGAATCACTATTATGTTATATCAGTTGGTGATAGAGAGAGTGACAAAATATAAATGTATTTATATGAAAATGTTAGATTATCACTTTAATAAAGCTATTACATCAGAGAACAATTCACAAAATACTGTAGATTGCCTCATATTCTAACTATGGGATTCAACGTCATTGAAGACTCCTGTGACCGAGGACTTATGATTACTTCCCCCGACCATTTAGTAGTATATTTATTCACCACAGCCCCCACAGATGCCCTTTGCCATGTATTTTCTATTCGCGTTAATTGTGATTATTCACGGCCTGTCATGAAATTAACATGTTTATGTTTAATCGTTTGACAACCCTCAAATATTTAGCATTTCCTCGTAACCGTTACTTAAGCATTTCAAATTCTGCATAAAACTAACACTATCCGTCTGTAGTGTGGTAGTGAAAGGTTAACCTTCTGTAGTGTGGTAGTGAAAGGTTAACCTTCTGTAGTGTGGTAGTGAAAGGTTAACCTTCTGTAGTGTGGTAGTGAAAGGGTAGTGTGGTAGTGAAAGGTTAACCTTCTGTAGTGTGGTAGTGAAAGGTTAACCTTCTGTAGTGTGGTAGTGAAAGGTTAACCTTCTGTAGTGTGGTAGTGAAAGGGTTAACCTTCTGTAGTGTGGTAGTGAAAGGGTTAACAGTCTGTAGTGTGGTAGTGAAAGGTTAACCTTCTGTAGTGTGGTAGTGAAAGGTTAACCTTCTGTAGTGTGGTAGTGAAAGGTTAACCTTCTGTAGTGTGGTAGTTGTTACAAAGGGTCAGATTAAACCGAATATATATATTTATTGCCTGAGATCCCATGTATAATATTTGTATATCGTTTGATATCCCTTGTGTATTCTTTGTACACATACACTGAATATCCCTTTAGTCTACAGGACAGACCATAATATTCGTTCTCCTATTGGAAGCGATCCACTGGCGCCAGTGACTTACCCCCCTAGACCCGACTTGAAAGGTGCCGACGAACATGTCCCAACTAGCCCCGGTTCCGCGTAGGAATATGGCTACCGAAATACGAATGGTACTATTTGTTCACCGTGCACATAAATAGGGCGCAAGAAATGTAGAATTCCTCTTAGTCCCTTGTCCCGTTCAGTCTCGTTCAGTTCCAGTTATCCAAGTGACGTCTCTCCCCACTACGCAACGTGGGCAGAGTAGGGCTCGCATCGCCCCAAGATAGAGTCTCGTGTTATCCTAATACGTTTGTTTAACATATCGTTCGCTATTTATTAGTAAACCTTCATTACGAGTCAAAGACCACGTGAAGTGGGTAATTGTGCGTCTACATAGAGCATTTATTGCCGCGTACTAATAGGATAGTAACGTCAAGTTCAACCGTGCACTACCGCGCACCACGGAGGATTTACACCCCGCCAGCAGTGCCACTTTCCGGCAAGGATTATTATTCTTCATTGCTTTGACCAAGCTGCTGGAGCAGAGAACCGCCTACCCCACTGCTACTGTGGGATCTACGCCTGCCCGTGGGGACATCACTCGAGCCCGCCTCTGTCGTACCAGAGGCTCCACGGCTTCCACTTTCACCTGCACGGCGCGCACCCTGGGACCAGGCTGCCTCTCCCCGCTGACCACACAGGGGTGATATCGCCTCCGTGAATCATTGACTTGCATAGAGCTTTGCCTCCCTCTGCTGGCTTACAACCGGTAGTACACCCTTTCCCAGAGTACCATAGAGATAATCCTTAATATTCATTATTGATTTGCCTATGCCCATTCTTTGCCTTATAAGCGCATCTAAAGTGACCAAAGTAATACTATTTTGATGTAATAAATATTCTAAACAAGTATTTGTGTGGAAACCGTGTTATTGTGGAAGTGTTCTAATCTGATATACCTTTGTACGGTATTGGCCAGTAATGTACAAGACGGTAGTAGTTTAATGATACTAATACTTGATTAATACAGTCAGGGAATTGTACCCCTCAGTTACAATTGGTCCTTCGAGCCGGAGATAATAATTAGCGTAATATTAATATAATATTAATATTGACATGGCCGATGACGAACACTCCACAAACGGTTCTCCTAAGCTAGATCGCCCGCAGCGCAGACGGCAGCCACCTCCCTATCTAGAGGCATACTCTGTCAGTACAATACCTAGCTTTAAAGGGAAGTTAAACGCGGAAAAAGTAGAAAGTAAAATTATGTCCGACCCTAACAACCAGGCTACCCCGCCAACAGAGGCCCTAGTGGGTTCTAATGTAACTGACCAAGCTCACGGTGGGGACCAGGAGGGAACTGACACGACTTTACCCCCAGACAATACCGAAGAAATAGTCCCCGATCAGCTCCGGGAGGAAGACAACCCTAAAGAGACGCGCACCCAGGAGACGGATCTCCTCGGTACGCAACCGGAGAACGGATCTCCAACAAGTACTGCCGGGAGCCGATCGCCCCGAACGGCGTCTTCCCCCAGCGAGGCGGACAAGATGCTGGCGCAGGCACTCATCGCCACCCTGGCAGCCTCCACCGAACGCGATCGACTTCAAGCGCAACAGACGTGGGAGCGCGAACATTTTGCAGGCGAGCGAGAGCGCTTCCAGGCGCAACAAAGGAGTGAAGACGACCGAATAAGACTGGAGACCAGACGCCTCCAGACAGAAGAGAACATCGAGAGAAGCCGCGCCGACGTCGCAAATGCACAGCTCCACGCCGCCCATGCCAGCGCCAATGCCCAGCGCGACGTCGCCAACGCACAGCGCGACGCTGCCCAGGCCAGCGCCAATGCGCAGCGCGACATCGCCAATGCCCAGCACGAAGCAGCGCGCGACCGGCTCGAGGCAGAGCGCGACCGGCTGCAGGCGGAGCTGATGGACAAACTGGTTGCCATGGCGACACCCCCTCACTCCGCACGGAGCTCTCAGAGATCGTCAAGACATGGGTCTAGGACACATTCCCCTACCCGATGAAGCGACCCGGGACCCCGCCAACAGGAGGATCCTGTCCACGTCTCGGAACCCCCTCCCCGGCCGGTCCATACGAGACCCAGCAACCGGGAAGAACCGGACCACGCCGAGAGACTGAACAGAGGACTCCAGGTCCTAGCAGAGGGAGAGGAGGAGGAGGAGGAGGAGTGTCAAGCCGACCAGCAGCAACGTACTCTGGCCCAGGAGGCCCAGTACAGCCCTGACCAGCAGCAACGTACTCAGGACCAGGAGGTCCAGTACAGCCCAGAAGTCAGCCCCGAGGCCCTGCGCTACAAACCCCCGACTCAACTCACGGGTGAGTTTGACGCACCGTCAGCCCCGAGGAACAGCACCTGGGTACCCGACCTTCGGTACCCACCAAGTACCAGCCCAAGACGACACGCAAGAGGAGACTCGCCTAGGAGGCCTCTCCCCCAACGCTCACCGATGTGCCAGTCATCCATGACATCATACATTGGCACACCGACGTTTCAAGACTTCACCCATGAGAATCGAGCACAGTATACGGAGCTCCGGATGTGCTTAGAGACAATGATGGTGGATGTCGCTGATGAACGCCACAAGTATGCAATATTACTGCAGCACCTGAAAGTGCCCCGAGCGCACAATATAGCGCTAGCCTATGCCACCTCTACGACCCCATACACCGCGGCTCTAGCAGCGCTGGACCAGAGATATGGACGTATATGGGATTACATAATAGAAGAGATAAGGCATATTGACCGCTTACCCCCAGCAACAGACAATCGCTCACTAGACGACCTGTCTATAAAAGTACAGTCCCTGGTAGGGATGCTGGGAGCGCAACGAGAAAAGGGTATGCACGAGCTATACGCCAACTCTAACGTCGAGAGGATTTTAGAGAAGCTGCCGCCCGCCAGACAGGAGCGCTTCAGGCGGCAAAGAGACCACCGTGATCCTAACGGTCCAGAACCATCCCTCCTAGACTTGGCCGACTTCCTGGCGAGAGAAGTCAGCAGCCTACGATTGGATACGTTCGTGCGGAGCACACCAAGCTCCAGAGAGGGACCTAGGAGAGTAAACGATGGCCGAAGATCGGTGACTGTTATGCACCAAGCCGAATCAGTACCGCAGCACCAGAACCACAACACCCCCTCGACGAAAGAGGACCAGTGGAAGATTGAGTGCCAGTACTGTGAGGGAGAACATCGGCTCTATCAGTGCGAAGATTTCAAGAAGCTGACCACGGATGATGTGAGCCAGTGGGTCAAGGACCACCGCCGCTGCTTCCGCTGCGCGCGCAGCCACCTAGCAGCTGAGTGCCGCTTGAAAAACCCACCTGGAGGTCCTGCATGACATCAGCAAGCGTCAGCCAGGACAACCGAGTGGGCCCGTCGCGGTAATGTACCATGCCGAGGCGGTGGCACCAGAACCAAAGTTCTACCAGACCGCTCCCTGGTGTCCCGACTGCTACGGCAGACACTGGGAGTCACGGTGCGACTCGTACCATACAGAGTCTACGTCACCACCCACAGGAGTGCTCCACATTGACCAGCACAGCGGGACCCCCTGTGTGCTCCTCAAAGTGGTCAGGGTGCTCCTGAGCCACGAGGACAAGGTCCTGGACACTTACGCCGTCCTGGACGATGGGTCCGAAAAGACTCTCCTCCTCGCTTCCGCAGCAGCCCAGTTGGGCCTGCGAGGTGTCAAAGATACGATGACCATACGCACCATCAGAAGGGACCAGAAGACCATAAAGGGTGAAAAGGTCTCCTTCGAGATAGCAGTGGTGGACAAGCCCGAGAAGCAGTATAGTATAAGTAACGTCTTCACCAGCCACGACATAGGCCTGTCGCAGTACACCTACCCCATCCCACAGCTGATGGCTAAGTATGGGCACCTACGTCAACTACCTATACCGCTTATCGACGGCGCCACACCGACCCTGCTCATCGGCTCCGACCACGCGGACCTCATTCTCCCAATTGAGGCGGCCCACGTCGGACCCAAAGGATGCCCGGTCGCGGTTCAGACCCGACTGGGATGGACGCTCCAAGGCCCCCTCTACGGACTTGACAGGCAACCCACGTCTACAAGCTGCCTACACACAGAGGCGAGCGACACCGGCCTCTCCCCCGTACAGCAGAGGCTATTGACATTAAGCGAGAGGCCCGTGAGAGAACCGTGGGTACCAGAGGGAGTTCGGAACTCCACCCCCCTCAGCTGCGCTTCAGACGTAGCTGACCTCGAACCCAGCCCCCCAAGCGACTCCTTGACGGGGCGGCCGGGACCGGCCCCTCCTCACACGGGGTACAGAGCGAACAAGAGAAACAGACGGAGGAGGAGAAAGCACAGCCAAGCACAGATCAAAGCAGTCTCAGGCCCGCTTCCTCCTAAGCCCCCCTTCATCCCGTCCAGTCGTCATGACCATAGACCAGTCACTACCCCGAGCTACGTGGCCGGCCGGCCGCGTAAGCAAAGTGACCACTGGTGCCGACGGAAAGGTCAGAGTGGCAGAAGTGCTCGGCCAAGGGCGGATCTACAACCGACCCGTGGCGAGGCTGATAGAGTCGCCAAGGCTCCCCGACTCGCCTAATGACGACCATGACCCCTGACTTTGTGAACTGACCGACCCCTCACAGACATTGAGTAGTGGACAGTGCGGCTTAATCTGTCTCTGCTTAGCTAATTAGGTGGGACTAATTAGGGGGCGGCTGTTACAAAGGGTCAGATTAAACCGAATATATATATTTATTGCCTGAGATCCCATGTATAATATTTGTATATCGTTTGATATCCCTTGTGTATTCTTTGTACACATACACTGAATATCCCTTTAGTCTACAGGACAGACCATAATATTCGTTCTCCTATTGGAAGCGATCCCCTGGCGCCAGTGACTTACCCCCCTAGACCCGACTTGAAAGGTGCCGACGAACATGTCCCAACTAGCCCCGGTTCCGCGTAGGAATATGGCTACCGAAATACGAATGGTACTATTTGTTCACCGTGCACATAAATAGGGCGCAAGAAATGTAGAATTCCTCTTAGTCCCTTGTCCCGTTCAGTCTCGTTCAGTTCCAGTTATCCAAGTGACGTCTCTCCCCACTACGCAACGTGGGCAGAGTAGGGCTCGCATCGCCCCAAGATAGAGTCTCGTGTTATCCTAATACGTTTGTTTAACGTATCGTTCGCTATTTATTAGTAAACCTTCATTACGAGTCAAAGACCACGTGAAGTGGGTAATTGTGCGTCTACATAGAGCATTTATTGCCGCGTACTAATAGGATAGTAACGTCAAGTTCAACCGTGCACTACCGCGCACCACGGAGGATTTACACCCCGCCAGCAGTGCCACTTTCCGGCAAGGATTATTATTCTTCATTGCTTTGACCAAGCTGCTGGAGCAGAGAACCGCCTACCCCACTGCTACTGTGGGATCTACGCCTGCCCGTGGGGACATCACTCGAGCCCGCCTCTGTCGTACCAGAGGCTCCACGGCTTCCACTTTCACCTGCACGGCGCGCACCCTGGGACAAAGCTGCCTCTCCCCGCTGACCACACAGGGGTGATATCGCCTCCGTGAACCATTGACTTGCATAGAGCTTTGCCTCCCTCTGCTGGCTTACAACCGGTAGTACACCCTTTCCCAGAGTACCATAGAGATAATCCTTAATATTCATTATTGATTTGCCTATGCCCATTCTTTGCCTTATAAGCGCATCTAAAGTGACCAAAGTAATACTATTTTGATGTAATAAATATTCTAAACGAGTATTTGTGTGGAAACCGTGTTATTGTGGAAGTGTTCTAATCTGATATACCTTTGTACGGTATTGGCCAGTAATGTACAAGACGGTAGTAGTTTAATGATACTAATACTTGATTAATACAGTCAGGGAATTGTACCCCTCAGTTACAGTAGTGAAAGGTTAACCGTCTCTAGTGTGGTAGTGAAAGGTTAACCTTCTGTCGTGTGGTAGTGAAAGGTTAACCTTCTGTAGTGTGGTAGTGAAAGGTTAACCTTCTGTAGTGACATGGCTGACATCATACCTCAATGACCGCTTGTTACATCCCAATGTATATATTCCCCAGTGTGTGTCTCCATGTGTGTGTGTTCTCCATTTTGTTTGTTTCCTCCCTCCAGCCATTGTTCCCTTCACCATTGGTCAATTCTTCCATTATTGCAATACAGCACCGATTGGTGGATGGCTTCAGACTCCAACACTCAATCCACACCACCCAATCATGGATCACCCCACACCTGTTAAAACATGGCTTCTCACTTCAGTCTTTCTCTCTCTCTGGCATGAGGCTAGGCATGTTGTGTTTTTGGTAAACCTGTAACTTTGACAGTATTGCATTTCGTTTATTGCCTTTGGTGCTTAGTAGTAATTTCCTTGTGTGTGTGTGGCCACAGAGAGAGCATTGTCAGCCATAGTTTGTTTTTGTATATATTCTGCTTTTGTTTCTGTATAATTAATGTGTTTTTCTCTCTTTCTCAGGAAGCACAGATGGGGTGAGCTGCCATTTCCTTTGGACATTGTTTTCTCCTGTTTTGGTTAGGTAAGAGTAGTTTAGGTAATGTAATCTCTTTTGCTAGATTAGATTGTGTTTATTTGGAGTATAGTGGTGTTTGTTTGTTGTTTTGGCCTGGGCTCACCCCTGAGCTACATGTGCTTCCTTTGCCTCTATTCAATAAATATCATTGTTGTTTACAAACCTGGTCCATCTTTTCTGTCAACCAACTGTTATGTTACAGCCCTTTACCCTTAGACACACAGGGGTCGTAACATAAATGGGGGCTCTGCCTGGATCTTGTAACCCGTGTTCAATTGTTGGTTGATGGATTTGGTGAACTGTGTTTGTTTACACTTGTATAGTTATTAATTAATTTGTGTAAAAATGGCATTTGTGTAAGAAAAAATAATGGCAGTTAGTACTTTTGATCTGGGGAAATTCTTGAGCAATCCTACTTGGGAAGCGCTAGATAGCTGCCGCAAGGCAGACTTAGTGGAGATTGCCACACATTTTCAACTCTCGGTTCAACAAAAGCATCTTAAGCAGGATATCAGGTGTCTTGTGGTAGATAAGCTGTTGGAGCAGGGGACGCTTGTTTTACCTGCGGTCTCTGATGAACATGCAAGTCCTCCTGGTGAACTTACAGAAGCACCGCCTTCTGAGGAGCAAGCCCATGGTGCTGAAAAGGCAGGTGTGAACGTCACATTGCCACATTTTCACTTGACCTCTCCTGTGTCAACTGGGTATCGAGAAGGGGCCCAGGTCAAGGTTAGAATAGCCCGTCTCCAGATGGAGGCTCAGGAGAAGGCACAAGCACGTGAGGCGGAGTATCGGCTTCGTAAAATGGAGCTTGAGGCGAAAAATGAAAGGGCTATTAACATCCGTAGGTTGGAGCTTGAGGTGGAAAAAGAGCTCAGACTGCGGGAGTTGGAGCTGGGAGACCAAAGGAGTGGATCCAACTCTGCTACACCGACTCCTCCACAAGGCCCGGGTATGTCCTCCTCCACAGCTTATTCATCACACACTTTTGATATAAGTAAACACATTGCTTTGGTGCCTCCGTTCCGAGAGACCGAAGTTGATACTTATTTTAATGTGTTTGAGCGTATTGCTGCTTCATTGCGCTGGCCAAGAGAGGTCTGGCCTTTGTTGCTTCAATGCAAATTGACTGGTAAAGCCCAAGAGGTTTGTTCAACACTTTCCCTAGAAGATAGTCTATTGTATGATACTGTGAAGGCTGCCATCCTTCGTGCATATGAGCTTGTGCCCGAAGCTTATAGGCAGAGGTTTCGCAGTCACAAGAGAGCTGTCAACCAGACCTTTGTAGAGTTTGCTAGAGAGAAGGGAACTCTCTTTGATAAATGGTGTGCAGCAAGCAAGGCCTCAGATCTTAACTCTCTCAGAGAACTCATTCTATTAGAAGAGTTTAAGAATCGTTTGCCAGAGCGTATTGTAATTTACCTGAGTGAGCAGAAAGTGTCCACTCTGCAGCAAGCTGCTGTATTAGCTGATGAGTTTGCGCTAACCCATAAAACTGTGTTTGTAGATAGGCGTGACTCGTTTCTCCCCCATGATTTCTCTCAGAGACCTTCTGTCCCCAACCATTCAGAATTCACACACCCCCGACCAAGAATGTCACCTCCACGCTCAAAAGAGGAGCGGACATGTTACTACTGTCATAAATCTGGTCATGTTATTTCTGACTGTTTAACGTTGAAACGTAAGCAGCAACCGTCCTCTCAGAACTTTAGACAACCCAAAGGGGTTGGTCTGATTAAAATGGCACCTGATTCCGATCAACAGATGCACAATGATCAGGATGTTCTCGATCCTTGTTTCAGGCCATTTACTTCCAAGGGTTTAGTTTCCTTGACAGGGGATCCAAAAGATCAGTGTACAGTTCAGATCTTACGAGATACTGGAGCCTCACAATCCTTTATCCTCTCTGATGTACTACCTCTGTCTGAGAAATCTTCCTGTGGTTCTAGTGTCCTAGTTCAAGGTATTGAGATGGGTTTCGTGCCAGCCCTGTTACACTGTATTCATGTACAATCTGATTTGGTCACTGGTTTCTTTAAAATAGGGGTGAGACCTTCCTTGCCAGTTAAAGGCATTTCCTTTATCATGGGAAATGATTTAGCTGGAGGACAGGTGAACGCTGTGCTGGAAGTGTTGGATCACCCAGACACAGATTCTCTGCCTGATGACTTGTCACAGAACTTCCCTGAAGTTTTTTCTGCAAGTGTTGTCACTCGGGCTCAATTGAAAAAGAGAGGTGATGAAATTAATTTGTCTGACTCTGTTTTTGCTTCAGCCTTTGTCAGGGAGGAGTTGCTGGCTCCAACTTCTGATACCGCTGACAAACCACCGACTCATAGTAAGGTACCCCCACAGACAACTGTAACTAGTTCCGACGCATTGAAGTTACCCGTTACTCGTGAAATGCTAATTACTGCCCAGAAGGCTGACCCTTCTCTTGCAAAATGTTTCTCTTCTCTTGAAATAGAACAGAGGAGAGAGTTGCATTCTTATTTTGTGGAAGAAGGAGTTTTGATGCGTACATGGAGGTCCCATGGTACTAGACTGGCAGAACATGCACAATCGGAGATAGGGCTACCAGATCAGGTACCAGACTGGAGCACTGTTTATCAGATTGTTGTCCCTGCAGTTTATCGTCAGCATGTACTGTTCTTGGCCCATGACCACCCTTGGTCTGGACACTTGGGAGTCACTAAAACATACAACAGAATACTTCAACATTTCTTTTGGCCCGGTTTGAAGTCCGATGTAGCACAGTACTGTCGTACCTGTAGTACTTGTCAGATCACCGGAAAGCCAAACCAGGTAATTCCACCTGCTCCCCTCTGTCCTATACCAGCGGTCGGTGAACCATTTGAACATGTCATAGTTGACTGTGTTGGTCCGTTGCCAAGGACCAAAGCCGGCAATCAGTTTTTGTTGACAATAATGTGTACCGCCACCCGTTTCCCTGAAGCTATCCCTCTTCGCAGAATTAAAGCGCCTGTAATAATTAAGGCTTTGACGAAGTTCTTCTCCACGTTTGGACTGCCTAAGGTAGTACAAACGGACCAAGGCACCAACTTCCTGTCTAGGTTATTTGAGCAAGTGTTACAGTCCCTGGGTATCCGACATATAGTGTCCAGTGCCTACCACCCTGAAACTCAGGGGGCTCTAGAACGTTGGCATCAGACCTTAAAGTCCATGATGCGTAAATATTGCTTAGACACAGAGAAAGATTGGGATGAGGGTGTCCCCCTTGTTCTATTTGCTGCGCGAGAGACCATACAGGAGTCTCTTGGTTTCAGTCCTGCTGAGCTCGTTTTTGGGCACACTGTTAGAGGGCCTCTGAAAGTTCTTAAAGAACGGTTCATGTCAAAGGGTGCCAGCACACCCACTAATGTTCTAGATTTTGTTAGCCAGTTTCGAGAGCGACTGCATCAGGCGTGCTCTCTCGCAAAAGAAGCGCTCTCTTCTTCCCAGAGAACTATGAAACGGCACTATGACGAGAAAGCTGTTTCTCGATCTTTCCAGCCAGGTGATAAGGTTCTAGTCCTGTTACCTATCCTTGGTTCTGCTCTTTCCGCTCGTTTCTCCGGACCGTATGCAATAGACAAGAAGATAAGTGATACAGACTATGTGGTTCGCACCCCTGATCGTAAACGTCACTCTCGTGTTTGCCACATCAATATGCTTAAACCATATTTTTCCAGAGATAGTGTGCAGGTGAAGACCTCAGACCAGACAGCCGGACTGGCCGTCTCTGCTGTTGCCTCAACTCCAATAGTTCCGGACTCTCCTGACGTTAGTGGTGAGGATGTAGATGGCTTGGAGTTGCGCAATGCAGCCCATCAGGGTGCTAGATTGTCCAACACTGAGATGTTATTGAACCTGCCCACTCACTTAGCACACTTACCTGAGGAGCAGCGAGAGGACATCACAAATTTGATTCAGGCCTACATGGCTCTGTTTGGTGATGTTCCCTCCTGTACTTCTGTATTGGCCCATGATATTAAAGTTAACAATGCTGTGCCTATCAAGCAACATGCATACCGTGTTAACATCACCAAGAGGGCCATGATGCAACAGGAGGTTGACTATTTGTTAAAACATGGTTTAGCCAAGCCAAGTTGCAGTCCCTGGAGTTCACCTTGCTTGTTAGCTCCCAAATCGGATGGAACTCCTAGATTTTGTACTGATTTCCGAAAGGTAAATGCTGTCACCGTGCCTGATTCCTTCCCACTGCCCCGCATGGAAGATTGTATTGACAACCTTGGATCTGCCACCTATGTTAGCAAACTAGATTTGTTAAAGGGTTACTGGCAGGTCCCTTTGACCCCCCGTGCCTCGGAAATCTCTGCGTTTGTTACTCCTGACAATTTTTTGCAATATACTGTAATGCCTTTTGGAATGCGTAATGCCCCGGCCACTTTCCAGCGACTGGTGACCCTAGTCCTGGCTGGTGTTCCAAATTGTAATGCCTATCTCGATGACCTGGTTGTCTATTCGACCAACTGGCGTGACCACATGACAACCTTGCAAACTGTCTTTGACCGCTTGGCTGGAGCCTCCCTGACCCTTAACCTTGCCAAGTGTGAGTTCGGCAAGGCTACGGTTACCTATCTTGGTAAGCAGGTAGGACAAGGCCAAGTGCGTCCGGTGGATGCAAAAATATCTGCAATCACAACTTTTCCAGTGCCTACTACTAGGCGGGAATTGCGTAGATTCCTTGGGATGGCTGGGTATTACCGTGGTTTTTGCCGAAACTTTTCTTCTGTCGTCACTTCTCTCACTAGCCTGTGTAGCCCGTCCAAACCATTCATTTGGACAGCTGATTGTCAAAATGCATTTGATAGTGTTAAAGCTCTCTTATGCAGTTCCCCTGTTCTCTCTGCTCCAGATTTCTCCCTGCCGTTCCAGCTGGAGGTGGATGCCAGCGGGGTGGGAGCTGGAGGGGTGTTATTACAGGAAGATCATGATGGTGTCAGTCACCCGGTTTGTTATTTCTCCCGGAAATTTAACAAACATCAACTAAACTATTCCACTATTGAAAAGGAGACTTTGGCTATGTTGTATGCGTTGCAACATTTTGAGGTGTATGTCGGTTCGAGCGTATTACCAGTGGTAGTATACACCGACCACAACCCATTGGTTTTTCTGTCGCGGATGTACAACCACAATCAGCGCCTCATGCGTTGGGCGCTCATAGTGCAAAATTATAACCTCAGCATAAAGCATAAGAAGGGGTCTGAGAATGTGTTGGCGGATGCTCTATCTCGGAGTTAAATCTCTCGTGCTGTCGACTTGTTCTATTTTGCTGTCGACTCGTTCTACTGTATATTGCTGTCGACTTGATCTATTTTTGCTGTCTACTCGGTCTATGTTGCTGTGGACTCGTTTTATGTTGCTGCTAGTTTTTTCATAGCTCTTTGTTTTGGAGTGCATGTTATCTCAGGGATGTTATCTCGTTGTTAAAGAAAAAAAAAACATGTTTAGTTGGTAGTTTATGTAGGCATGTTTTTTGTCTTATGTATGGGGGTGTTACATCCCAATGTATATATTCCCCAGTGTGTGTCTCCATGTGTGTGTGTTCTCCATTTTGTTTGTTTCCTCCCTCCAGCCATTGTTCCCTTCACCATTGGTCAATTCTTCCATTATTGCAATACAGCACCGATTGGTGGATGGCTTCAGACTCCAACACTCAATCCACACCACCCAATCATGGATCACCCCACACCTGTTAAAACATGGCTTCTCACTTCAGTCTTTCTCTCTCTCTGGCATGAGGCTAGGCATGTTGTGTTTTTGGTAAACCTGTAACTTTGACAGTATTGCATTTCGTTTATTGCCTTTGGTGCTTAGTAGTAATTTCCTTGTGTGTGTGTGGCCACAGAGAGAGCATTGTCAGCCATAGTTTGTTTTTGTATATATTCTGCTTTTGTTTCTGTATAATTAATGTGTTTTTCTCTCTTTCTCAGGAAGCACAGATGGGGTGAGCTGCCATTTCCTTTGGACATTGTTTTCTCCTGTTTTGGTTAGGTAAGAGTAGTTTAGGTAATGTAATCTCTTTTGCTAGATTAGATTGTGTTTATTTGGAGTATAGTGGTGTTTGTTTGTTGTTTTGGCCTGGGCTCACCCCTGAGCTACATGTGCTTCCTTTGCCTCTATTCAATAAATATCATTGTTGTTTACAAACCTGGTCCATCTTTTCTGTCAACCAACTGTTATGTTACAGCCCTTTACCCTTAGACACACAGGGGTCGTAACACCGCTCCTACCAAGTGTCATGGAGAGGGACCCTGTCGGCCACCCGCCCCCTGCGGACGGGTGTCCCCCAGGGCTCGGTTCTAGGACCCCTTCTCTTCTCCCTCTACACTAAATCACTGGGTAACATTATCACGTCTCATGGCTTCTCCTATCATTGTTATGCCGACGATACTCAACTCTTCCTCTCCTTCCCTCCCTCAGATATCCACGTCTCTGAGCGGACCTCGGCCTGTCTGTCCGACATCTCCGCCTGGATGACGACCAACCACCTTAAACTGAACCTAAGCTAAACAGAATTGCTCCACCTGCCGGCCAAATCCTCCCCCCTGACCGACCTTTCCATCACAGTCGAGAATGCAGCTGTGACCGCGTCCCCGACCGCCAAGAACCTTGGTGTTGTCCTCGACGACCAGTTGAACTTCTCTGCTCACATCGCAGCGACAACCAGAACCTGCAGATTCCTCCTGAGCAACGTCAGAAGGATCCGCACCTTCCTGACAAAAGAAGCCACCCAACTCCTTGTCCAATCAACAGTCATCTCCCGCCTCGACTACTGCAACGCACTGCTCGCTGGCCACCCGGCCACTGCCACCAAGCATCTTCAACTCATTCAGAACGCAGCGGCCCGCCTGATCTCAAACCTACCGAAGTCGGCCCATGTCACCCCACTTCTTAGGGACCTGCACTGGCTCCCCATTGCTGCACGAATCCGCTTCAAGGCCCTCGACCTAGCATACCGTGCGGCAAAGGGAACCGCTCCCGCCTACCTCCGGTCAATGGTTTCTAACTACACACCCTCAAGACCCCTACGCTCTGCATCTTCTGGCCGCCTCAGACCTACTCCTATCCAAGCTCCGGGAGTGTCATCAAAGAGAAGTCGCCTATTCTCAGTCCTTGCCCCACAATGGTGGAATGAACTACCCACCCTAGTTAGGACAGCTGAAACCCGTCCAATCTTTCGCCGTCGACTAAAGACGCACTTCTTCAACCATTATCTGAATTAAAAAAAGAAAAGAATATATATCTAACCCTAACTAACCTTACTGTCATGCACCTGTCCTAATAAACTAACCTACACTGTAGTACTCAACACTTTGATGAACATTGTTACTCAGCTGATAGAGTTGTGCCCTGATGACTTGTCGTACAGAACTTGTAAGTCGCTTTGGATAAAAGCGTCAGCTAAATGACTAAATGTAAATGTAAATGTAAATATAGTGTGATAGTGAAAGGGTTAACCTTCTGTAGTGTGGTAGTGAAAGGTTAACATTCTGTAGTGTGGTAGTGAAAGGTTAACCTTTTGTAGTGGTGAACGGTTAACCTTCTGTAGTGTGGTAGTGAAAGGTTAACCTTCTGTAGTGTGGTAGTGAAAGGTTAACCGTCTGTAGTGTGGTAGTGAAAGGTTAACCGTCTGTAGTGTGGTAGTGAAAGGTTAACCTTCTGTATTGTCGCAGTGAAAGGGTTAACCCTTTGGTAGTGTGGCAGTGAAAGGTTAACCTTCTGTAGTGTGGTAGTGAAAGGTTAACCGTCTGTAGTCTGGTAGTGAAAGGTTAACCGTCTGTAGTGTGGTTTTGAACGGGTTAACCTTCTGTATTGTCGCAGTGAAAGGGTTAACCCTTCTGGTAGTGTGGCAGTGAAAGGGTTAACCATTTGTCGTGTGGCAATGAAAGGGTTAACCTTCTGTATTGTCGCAGTGAAACCCTTTGGTAGTGTGGTAGTGAAAGGTTAACCTTCTGTAGTGTGATAGTCAGTGTTAATTTTGTTGACAAAATTGATGACGAAAGATGTTCGTCAATGAAGGTTTTTTTCATGACGACAACGAGACGTGACGTCACGTTATTGAAGACCATGTCACGCTAACGAGACTAAATAGTTTATTAAATATCGTTGACCACAACTGAGGACACAAAAATGTAATTTACAAAAACCTGGACGAAATTTCTTTTCATGTATGTTGATATTGTTGACTAAAACAAGACGAGACAAAATAATTATAACTTTTCTTAATGCCATCGTCCCGAATCAGAGCAGTGTGACGTGGAGCTCCGTTATTAGCATTAGCTGGAGCTATTTGAAAAGCTCAAGTTTCAAGTTTCTCAAGTTTCTTTAATAGTTGTCATACAGAAGTACAGAATACTTTTGTACAAAATGCTTCTTACTGTTGCGCTCCAGAGACTGTGCATGACAAGATAAGTATGAAATAAAAACATAGTAAAAATTAGAAGAAAAAAAAGAGGTCACAGTGTTCAGTTTAGACATATGTACAATGTTCGTAGACGTAGTTACCATACAATATACAATACTGTGCAGTGTACTAATATACAATACTATATAGTGCAAGGCATAAATGGACAAGGTGCAGTTTAGGTACAATTCACAGTAGGTGTACGAGTTGTAGTGCAAATCCTTTATCAATAAATATAAAGTGTAAGTGTGTTTGTGTGATCTAAAGTGTGGAGAGTGGGTGCTGCAGTGTGTTGTTTGTTTGAGTGAGTGTGTGTGTGCGTGTGGGTGTGTGTGCTGTGTGCATTTGATGGTTGTTGCATAGTGATTATTGTTCGTTTAGCGATTATTGTTCGTTTAGCAGCCTGATGGCCTGGGGATAGAAGCTCCTTCTGAGTCTTTCTGTGCTCGCCATAAGACTCCGGTATCGCTTGCCTGACGGCAGCAGTTCAAAGAGGCAGTTGTTCGGGTGGCTCGAGTCCTTAATAATTCTCTTAGCCTTCCCCTTGCACCGCTTGTTGTAAATGTTCTGGAGGGTGGGAAGCCCCCCTCTAATTGTGCGTTCGGCTGAACGTGTCACTCTTTGTAGTCTGCTACGGTCTTGTGCAGTGCTATTCCCAAACCAGGAGGTGATGTTGCCGGTCAGGATGCTCTCTATTGTACATGAGTAGAAGTTCCTAAGGATCTTCTGACTGACTTGGAACTTCCTTAGGCGCCTGAGGAAGTAGAGGCGTTGTCGTGCCTTCTTCACAACACTGTCAATGTGTGTGGTCCATGTCAAGTCCTCGGATATGTGGGCTCCGAGGTACTTGAAACTGTTCACTCTCTCAACTGGTGCCCCGTCGATGCTGAGGGGGCTGTAGTCCTTGACCCCCGACCTCCTGAAGTCCACAATCATCTCTTTTGTTTTGCTGACGTTCAGGGAGAGGCAGTTCTCCTGACACCACTGTGACAGGTTCTCTACCTCTTCCAGGTAGGCCCTTTCGTCGTTGGCAGAGATCAGGCCCACCACTACTGTGTCATCAGCAAATTTGATGATGGTGTTGTTGTTCCGCTGTGCTACGCAGTCATGTGTGTACAG
The DNA here is from genome assembly GCF_963971535.1 of Notolepis coatsorum. NCBI lineage: Eukaryota > Metazoa > Chordata > Actinopteri > Aulopiformes > Paralepididae > Notolepis > Notolepis coatsorum. Next base: position 12,890,760 of record NC_140172.1, on the reverse strand, counting down.
GGAGTAGAGGAGGGGGCTCAGAACACAGCCCTGGGGGGCCCCTATGTTGAGCGTGATGGATGAGGAGGTGCAGTTGCCGGCTCTTACCACCTGGGGTCTGCCCGTCAGGAAGTCCAGGACCCACTGGCACAGGTCATAGTTCAAGCCCAGGTCCCTGAGCTTGGCTATGAGTTTGGAGGGGACTATGGTATTGAATGCTGAGCTGTAGTCGATGAACAGCATTCTCACATAGTTCCCCTTCCTCTTGTCCAGATGTGATGCTGCTGTGTGCAGCACATGGGCTATGGCGTCCTCCGTGGACCTGTTGGGGCGATATGCAAATTGCAGAGGGTCCAGGTTGATGGGGAGGGAGGAACAGATGTAGCCCTTCACTAGCTTCTCAAAGCACTTCATGGCTATGGAGGTGAGGGCTACAGGGCGGTAGTCGTTGAGGCAAGCGGGCGTAGATTTTTTGGGTACAGGGATGATGGTGGACTTCTTCAGACAGGTGGGGATGACGGCCTGTTCCAAGGACAGGTTGAAGATGTCAGTGAATACCGGGGCCAGTTGGTCGGCACAGACTTTTAGGACGCGGCCGGGGATGCCGTCCGGTCCTGCTGCCTTCCTGATATCCACTTTTTTAAAGATCCGTCTCACCTCATGCTCTGTTACCTTGAACACTGAGTCTCCATCAGCAGACCCCCCCCCCCCCCATTGCCGTGGTTTGTAGGCTGGTGTTGTTATTCACAGCCTCAAACCTCGCATAGAAGGAGTTGAGATCATTTGCTAAGGAGATGTCACTGTTCAGTTTGAGGGGGGTTCCTTTGTAGTCTGTCATTGTTCTGAGGCCCTGCCACATGCCTCTAGAGTCAGCCTGTTCAAACTGAAGTTCAACTTTATCCCTGTAACGCCGTTTTGCCTCTATTACTGCTCTCCTGACGTTGTATCTTGCCATCTTGTGTTCTTCCATGTTGCCTGTCACCAGCCCGGTGTTGTATGCTGATGTGCGCACTTTCAGAGCCTCACGGACGGATTTGTCTACCCAGGGCTTTTGGTTTGGGTAGATATTAATTTTGGTGGTGGGGATTATTACTTCTACCTGAGTACAGACATAGTCAATCACCGTTTCGGTGTATTCGTTAATATTGGCTGTGTTATCACGGAGTACACTCCATTCTGTGCTTCCCAGCACTGCTTGGAGTGACTCTACTGACGTCACGGTCCAACGTTTAACCTCTCGCGAGACCACCGGCGTTCGCTTGAGACACTGTTTGTACTTAGGCAAAAGAAAAATTGCAGCGTGATCGCTTTTACCGAATGGACTAAGAGCCTGTGACTTGTACCCATTCTTAAATTGCGAGTATACATGGTCTAATATGTTCTCGCCTCTGGTGGGACAGGTCACATGCTGATAGAAATTCGGCAGCACCTTTTTAAGACGCGCGCTGTTGAAATCCCCCAAGACCAAAATGGCCGCGTCAACGTTAGCTGCCTGGAGTTTGTTTACCTCGTCGTGAAGTTTTGAAAGTGCGACCTCAGTGTTCGCGTGTGGTGGAATGTACACTCCGATGAGGATGATGGACGTTAACTCTCTTGGGAGGAAGAAGGGTCGACATTTTATCGTGATAAACTCCAGGTCTGGGGAACAGTGGTTAGACATTTCCTTTGTGTTGCCTAAATCGCACCACTCCTTGTTTATCATGAAGGCGATGCCGCCTCCTTTCTTCTTTAGTGACTCTAATGCCGTCCGGTCTTTTCGTAGAACGAAGAAGTGGTCTGCCGGTTCTATTGCATGATTCGGGACATCTGGACTCAGCCAAGTTTCTGTGAAACAGAGGACGTTACAATCCCGAATGTCCCTCTGGAATTGGATCCTTGCTCTGATGTCGTCCAATTTGTTTCCTATCGATTGCACATTGGCCAACAATATGCTGGGCAATGTGGTTCTGTGTCGTTTGGACCTCAGTCTGTTCCGGACCCCGGCTCTCTTTCCTCGTCTAAAAGCTAGTTTTACCTTAACGTTACCTTGGCTAAAGTTGGGACTATTCATAATCCAGCTGCAGACCTGCAAGCAAAGTACAGCAAGTTGGCAAAGGAGTATTCCAAGGTAAATAACTTTTTCACCAGTAACGTTACATTGTTTGTATTTCCATCTAGCTCGCGTTAGCTAGTGGCTAACCTAGCTCACGCTAACGTGGCTAACTGATCGACCTCTCGCACACAATTAATGACATGTTGCAGACAGCCATACCGGTGACAATGTTTAGCTTTTAGTGCCAAATGATAAGAGTCTGAGGCGGAGTCTCAAAAGAGAATGTTGAATATTTATTTTGCATTAAAAATCACAACAGAGCCTCTGCTACAGTAGCCAACCTAAACGGAGCCTTCTGGATAGGAAGTGCGCAACAACATATAACGTCCATGCGGAACCAATGTACCAACAACCATTCCGTGGGTGAACTCATTGAGCTTAGTTGTAAATTAATGATACTAATACTAATCTATACAATCACTTGTTGTTTTATAAATACCATTACTTTCTAGTTATTACTAAAAAACAGTATATATAAAACAGTAGCTGTAAAAAAGAAAAGAAAAACAAGTTTTATAATTTATATAATATAATGTTTTCTTTTCTTTTATGTATGCACTGGTATCGGATCAGTATAACCAGACCTAGACTAACTCTAACCCCTAACCAGACCTAGACCACCTCTAACTTTAACCCCTAAGTTAGGGTTGTGACTTAGAGGTGGTCTAGGTCCGGATAGGGGTTAAGAGTTGGTCTAGCCCTTTACATCCATCTATCTAAATAATAATAATAAATTATAATGAATGCTTAACTACCCCTAAGTTACCCTAACCAGACCTAGACCACCTCTAACTCTAACCACTAACCAGACCTCTTCCATGTGGCACTTTAACACTGACCTCAGAATGTGATTTTATATAATGTTTTTATGCAAGCAGATTGCAATCAGTGTGTACTACTACTAGTACTACTGTGTGTTCTGTTTACTTACAGTAGTTTACAGTATCCTGTTATAGAATAAACCGCTACCAGACACAGCGGAGAGAGAGAGGACAGATATGACAGAGAGGACAGACACAGCAGAGAGAGGACAGACATGGCAGAGAGAAAGGAAAGACACAGCAAACAGAAGACAGACAGAGTTCAGCGTCGTCTCTCTGGTCAGAAACAACGTCACCACATCCGTAATGCTCTCTTTGATGCATACATTGGACCATGTCTACACCAACATATACTGTAGGAGCAACAATACATTGGACCATGTCTACACCAACATATACTGTAGGAGCAACAATACATTGGTCCATGTCTACACCAACATATACTGTAGGAGCAACAATACATTGGACCATGTCTACACCAACATATATACTTCCTATACTTCCTGTGTATCACCGACTCAGATTCCCCTAGGTTAAAAAATAAATACGCAATTTAAATCAGAAAATGTTCCATGTTGACTATTTCTGACTTCTGACAAGTTTTTTTCCATTAACTAAAAATAGACAAAAATGTCATCCGTTTTCGTCGACTAAATCTAGACTAAAACAAAAAAGACAAAATTGAGACAAAAACTGACGAAGACTAAAATGCTCAGACATTTAGTTGACTAAAACGGACTAAACGAAAAAGACTAAATATGATGAAAACGAAAAAGGAGCACTTGACACATGACTAAGACTAAAACTAAAATGAAAATAGTTGCCAAAATTAACACTGGTGATAGTGAAAGGGTTAACCTTCTGTAGTGTGGTAGTGAAAGGTTATATGGCGTATTTGCTATCGCGTCCCGCTCTGAGCCTTATGAGATATCCTTATCTCCTATGATACCTATTGTATCTCCCATGAACAAAAAACTACATGCACCCCACCTGTATGGGGCTCCGCCCCCATGGTGGCACCGCCCATATAGCAGTGACTCTGGTCACCAAACATCCTTCCTCTATTTTCGTCCCAGCGTACTTGGCTGCGTGCACCATACGATAACTAGTAGGATGAAAAGATTAAGGAAGATTCGTAATGTTGAGGGCTTACCGGAGGATTGTGTTTCCCTGGATTCTCCGGAGCTTGTTTCGACGACGCAGACCTATGCTGGTGGTTCCTCGGCTGACGGCGACGGACCGAGGGGCAGCGTACAAGGTTTGGCTAACGGGTCGGCTTGTACAAAGGTGAGGTCTGTGTCAGTAGGCATCGATGTCGGTGTTGGTCGTGCTGTGGAGTATGTTTCAGCACCGGGGCCGGGGCGGCTTGGCGATCGTTCCTCTGTAGTGGGCGATGTCTTGGCGATCCTGGAACATGCTGTTAACGCTAATGCTACTACTGTTTTTTCTGCTGACACTGATGTTGACGCTGGAATGTCTAGTAATCCCCGCCGCGGGTTTCCGCTTTTCCCTCCTCTTGCCAGCTTCATTGATGAAGGTCAGTCGGTGGTGGATGTGGGGGGTTTGCTGAGCTTTATTTACCTTTTTTACAGATGAAGGGGCTGACAACGGGGTGCAGGCCGGGGGTACCTTGGCTGAGCAGCCAGGTAGCTTTTTTCCTGTGCCCAGGCGGGGATGAACGGCGTTCCGCCCGGCCGATGCTTGATAACATATCGGCTCGGAGGGTGGCAGTATGGACGAATGAGTGGTATACTGCTGCAGGATGGCATTTAGCGGCGGCCAGTGTTATGGCTCAGCTGGCTACTTTCCTATCCAAGATGGCGTCGGGTTGTAGGTCTTTGGGTCAGACCGACATTGTAAACGTGATTCATGTTTGTGGTGTTATAGAGATCTTGACTCAGTCGCAAGCTATAACTGCGGGAAGGATTCGGATGCTATCAACTTTGGTTGTTAGGCATGCTTGGTTGGAGCAGTCTCCTCTTGGGGAAGAGGATAGGTTTTCTCTCCTCACGACTCCTTTTTCCACAGATAGTCTTTTTGGGCGTTCTGTGGAGGCGCAGGCGGTTATTGATCTGGGTCCTACACCGCCTCACGCTGTGCAGCCAGAGGTGGGAGCACGGTCTCGTCAACGACTGTGGCGAGATCCTCGACAGGCGGCCATGTTTCCCCCGCCAGTGGTGCCCTGGTTGGAGAGTCAACAGGGTATCGCGAGGCCGACAGCCTTGGCGGCCGAGGGATCGGCCATTTTGGGTGATTTCGGGTTTGGTATACCAACCCGTCGTCATTTTGCCGCGAGCAGCCCGCTCCCCGTTCAGTCCGCTTTCTGTTACCCTCAGAAGCGGGGCTCTGAGCGTTCTCCTTTGGCTGCGGGCCGCGAACCTTCTTTGAAGCGTATGCGGCCCCATTCTTCGCTTCTCATGGGGGCAGGGGCTGACACCCAGTTGATGGCTGAGCCTGGGTCTGTCCGTGAGAATGTTCCGTCGTCGCGTGGTTCCTACACCGCAGGTTGTGGGTAGGTGGAACCTGGTGTTACAGCTGCCACTAGCTTCAGTGGTCAGCAGGGGGATTCGGTGCCTCTTCTGTTGAATGCTCAGCAGGGGTTACCCCGGCTTCGCCCTCGCCAGGCGGGGTGTCGCGCTGTTGCCTCCCACTCCCGTCAAACCGGCAGTGGTCTGCAAGGAAGAGGCGAGCGTGATTTGAGTGGTAGCAATATCACTGCAGGGCTTCGGCGTGTAGGAGCCCATGGGGTCCTCATGCCTTGCGTGTCTAGCTGCGGAACGACTCCTCAGCATGCGCTGGTGGGGTGTTCAGGGGGCGAGTGTGTGTCCACAAGTTTGGTGACAGCTCCTCCCGTATCAAACCGGCCCTTTCTGTCGGGGTCCTCCCTTGGGTGTTTTGCACGACGGGGGGGACCGGGCCAACTATCTACTGTTCCTTGCGGCCCAGCGTCAGTTGGCGGCGGGGGCACTGTGGGATTATATTCACATATGGCGACGGGAATGCCTTTTGAATCGGTGGATGCAGAGAACGTTAGAGGCGGGGCTGGTTTTGCAGTTCGCACAGCCCCATCCTCCGTTCTCAGGTTTGGTACCGACCCTATTGTTAGGGTCGGACGCGGTGACAGCCCTGGCCGACGAGATCCAATCTCTGTTGGCGAAGCAGGCCGTCGTTGTGGTCCCGAGCGAGGACGCAATGTCAGGCGTCTACTCCCGTTATTTTCTGGTGCCCAAGAAAACAGGGGGGGTCAGGCCTATACTGGATCTGTCCGCGTTCAACCGGTTGATTGTAACGAGACCATTCAGGATGTTGACCGTCCAACTCCTTCTGCTTGCTGTCAGGAGGGGGGACTGGTTCACCTCCATAGACCTGAAGGATGCGTATTTTCACGTTCCTATTTTTCCTCCTCACAGGAAGTTCCTACGGTTCCTGTTTCAGGGCGTAGCGTACGAGTACCACAGAATGCCGTTCGGGTATTCTCTGGCTCCCCGCACATTCACTAAGTGCGTGGCGGCTGCTCTGGGGCCTTTACGTCGCCAGGGGATACGAGTCCTATTCTAACTCGACGACATTCTACTCCTCAGCCGTTCAGAGGAGGTTGCCAGGTCTCATACTCAGCTGGTGGTGGAATTCCTCACCAGCCTGGGTTTTGCTGTGAATTGGAAGAAGAGTACCCCTCTTCCCAGTCAACAGGTGGAGTACTTGGGCTTGACTTTGAGGTCGAGGCCCATGCTTGCGACCCTCTCGGAGCGGCGTCGGTGGGTTCTCCGTCGCGCGCTCGAGGGTTTCCGTCTGGGAGGGACGGTTACGGCGCTGCAGGTGATGCGTCTGCTGGGCCTTATGTCGGCTGCTCACGTGGTGGTTCCTCTTGGCCTTCTCTTTATGAGGAGGATACAGAGGTGGTTTACCTCTTTGAGACTGGATCCGGTGAGGGACAAGAGAAAACGGTTGACGGTTCCTTTGTCGATATGGGGGGACCTCACCCATTGGAGGAGGCTGGGTATCCTCTCCGTTGGGGTCCCCATGGGCAGCAGGAGCTCACACGTCACGGTCTTCACCGACGCCTCTCTCACGTGTTGGGGAGGGGTGCTTCGGTCTCATGCAGTGGGGGGCAGATGGACAGGTCATGCTGGCCAGATTACCCTGCATATCAATGTGTTGGAGTTGAAGGCGGTTCTTCTGGTCCTCCAACGGCTCCACCACCTTGTGGTGGGCAGGCACGTTTTGGTCAGGACGGACAATGTGACGGCGGCGGCGTATATCAACAGGCAGGGTGGGACTCGTTCCGCCCGCCTGCTCCGGGCGGCGCGCGAACTGCTGCTATGGGCATCCCGCAGGCTGCGCAGTCTGAGGGCGCTCCACGTTCCTGGTACGGAGAATGTGGGGGCGGATGTAATGTCTCGGGGCGGTCTTCGTCACGACGAGTGGGAACTCCGCTCCGACATAGTCAGGCAGATTTGGGATCGGTTCGGGGAGGCCTCGGTAGATCTGTTTGCGTGCCGACGTTCTCACAAGTGCCCCTTGTGGTTCTCGCTCAGTCGAGCAGATCATCCCCCCTTGGGGGTGGATGCCTTCTCGACGTTTCCGTGGCCGCCCGGTCTTCTGTACGCCTTCCCTCCTGTACAGCTGTTGAGTCAGCTGTTGGAGCGGATACGGAGGGAGCGCAGGACGGTGATCCTGGTCGCGCCGGACCGGGGCACGTCAGTGTGGTTCCCGGTCTTGATCCAGCTTCTGATCGCTCCCCCTTGGGTCATTCTGTGGTCGGAGACGGCCCTCTCTCAGCACAACGGGGTGTTTGTCCAACCTCCGGTGTTGGGTCAACCCCTGGTGGTGTGGCTGGTGGGGGGGTGAGTCTGGAGAGGATGGATTCCTCTGTGGTTGATACCATCCGGTGTGCGTATGCTCCCTCCACTGTCGCGGTTTACGCGGGCAGGTGGCGTGCATTCCAAGAGTGGTGTAAGGGGGGGGGGGCTGGGACCCAGTCTCCTGCCCCCTGGATGCTGTTCTGAGTTATCTCCAGTCTCTTCTTGGTGGGCTGTCGGCTTCGACAGTGAGGGTATATGCGGCAGCTATATCCTCCTATCATGAGGGTTTTGAGGGGACTGTTTTGTTCAGCCACCCTCTTGTGAAGCGTTTCCTGCTTGGCGCTCGACGCGTTAAGCCGGTGCAACGCTCCTTGGCTCCGACTTGGGATCTTCAGTTGGTCCTCGGTCGGTTGTCCTTGGCTCCGTTTGAGCCGCTCGAGCAGGCGCCTTTGGGCCGGCTGTCCTTCAAGACCGCGTTCCTACTGGCTGTCACTTCCGCTAAACGCGTAGGTGAGCTCTGTGCTCTCTCGGTACGTCCAGAGTGCCTGTCTTTTCGGACCGATTGCGGTGCCACTCTGCGACGTAATCCTGCTTTCGTGCCTAAGAATATCCGGAGTTCCTTCCGCTCCTGGGATATTGTGGTTCAGGCTTTTCGTCCTCCTCCTCACGCTAGTGAGTTGGATGCGGGCCTTCATCTGTCATGTCCAGTCCGTGCTTTGGGGTTTTACCTCAGCCGTACTCAGGGCTTCAGGGTTACCGATCAGCTTTTTGTCTGTTACGGTGGGGCTCATGCTGGTAAGGCACTGTCGAAGCGGCGCCTGTCCCATTGGTTGTGCGAGGGTATTGCCCTCTGCTACACGTTGGCTGGGCAGGATCCCCCTGGGGGCGTCAGGGCGCACTCCACTCGTGGGGTGGCTGCCTCTGCCGCCCTCCTGGGTGGGGCCTCGGTGGAGGACATCTGTGCTGCGGCTTCATGGTCCTCCCCGGGCCATTTTGTTAGGTTTTACCTCATGGACATGACCGGGGGTTCTGTCTCCCAGGCGGTTCTGGGGTCTGTGGCCTTTCCTGCTTCCCGTCCTTTGGTTGGGTAGCAGGAGTGTATGGGTATGGGCCACAGTGTGTTGAGTCACACGTGGTTCCGCCTGTACGGTGTGTTCAAGGGGTTCTAGTTTCCCTCTTGTTCGCATTTCAGGTGGAGTTGACTGCGCCCCCCCTTCGTTAGGGAGGATGGGGTGACAGGGCTCCCCGCACCCCTTGATGTGGGCTTACGGGTCCTCAGGGGGTACATTTGTCGGGCTTCGCGTCCGCTCTTCCCCATTATCTCATAAGGCTCAGAGCGGGACGCGATAGCCAATACGGCATATAACGATAGGTTATGTAGATAACCTAGTTATATTAGTATTGGCTGAGCGTCCCGCTCTGCGCGGCCCTGAGTTCCCTCTTGAGGAATCTTTTCCTGGGACGGGTTTTGGCGAGGAAGGATGTTTGGTGACCAGAGTCACTGCTATATAGGCGGTGCCACCATGGGGGCGGAGCCCCATACAGGTGGGGTGCATGTAGTTTTTTGTTCGTGGGAGATACAATAGGTATCATAGGAGATAAGGATATATATAAGGCTCAGAGCGGGACGCTCAGCCAATACTAATATAACTAGGTTATCTACATAACCTATCGTTAACCTTCTGTAGTGTGGTAGCGAAAGGTTAACCGTCTGTAGTGTGGTAGTGAAAGGTTAACCTTCTGTATTGTCGCAGTGAAAGGGTTAACCGTTTGGTAGTGTGGTAGTGATAGGTTAACCTTCTGTATTGTGGTAGTGAAAGGTTAACCTTCTGTATTGTCGCAGTGAAAGGGTTAACCCTTTGGTAGTGTGGCAGTGAAAGGTTAACCTTCTGTAGTGTGGTAGTGAAAGGTTAACCGTCTGTAGTGTGGTTTTGAACGGGTTAAGCTTCTGTATTGTCGCAGTGAAAGGGTTATATCATGCTAGCTTCCGCTCAGCGTCATATTGCACATATCGTAAGGTTATGTATATAACCCAGTTCTGTTAGTTATGGTGCGCTCAGCACCTAGTTGCACTGTACTTCACTTTGTGCATAAACACTGAATAGAAAATTCCACCATGTACCTTTACATCCCAACATTCGTCTGACCACACCCCCTTCCGCTTACCTTCATAAGCAGGTGTGTGGTCACCTACTCGCCTCCTTCCCAAACTTTCACCACAAGGCGAGATCAAGGGCAGCAGCGGCGTCCTAGGTGCTGAGCGCACCATAACTAACAGAACTGGGTTATATACATAACCTTACGTTCTGTATCGTTATGGCTTGCTCAGCACCTAGTTGCACAACAGGGGCTGAGCGGAGCCATAGCCCGACAAATGTACCCCGCTGAGGCCCCCCACAACCATCAGACCGGGGAGGACCGAGCCCCCCCAACCCTCCCTAATGGAGGATACCCCCCCTATTGGAGGTTCACGGGAGGGCGACGGATCAGACCGTGCGAAGAGGCACTCAAGCAACTCAACGCACAGGGTGAGCAGACCGTGGCTTGACCCCACTACTACACACACGCACAACCCGCATGCCACCCGGGAACGAACGGAAGGAACAACCTCGTTACTGCCCCCGAAATCAAGGGGTCAAGAGCAAACCCAACCCCGTGGCAAGGCCGTAGCAGCGGAGCGCGAAGGAAGACCCAGACCCACTAAAGGGACTGGATCCCCTGGAAAAAGGGGGCCCGGAGAGGTCAATGACGCCAGGCATCAAGACCCCACCAGGTGGTCACTCAGTGACACCGCCCCCCACATCGCCAGTGTATTCGGACAAGGCCCCTCCAAGAGCGGGCCCTTTCCCCCCAATAGCACACCGCCTGGCACACTGACCCTGCAGAACAGGCAGTCAGCATAGCCGTAAGCACTCAAAAGGTTAACCAACGGAAGCAGGCAGCGCACCGGGGAAACCAGGCAACAGGTTGTAACCTGAGCCTGGAGCACTGCGGACGAGACAGGCGCCAAAGGAGTCAGCTGAAAACAGCCCCCCCCGGCGGAAGGGGCGTATGCTGGCATTGTTGATCACCATGACAAAGCCTCCATTAAAAAAAAAACACCCAGAGGGGTCGAGGCAGAGAAGGCTGACATGATTGGCAGACGTCATGAACGTGCAGGGGCACACTCAACCGGGTAACCCGGGAGTTGACTCTGCTCCAACACACCAGGGAATCAACCACCCTTGTGGTACAGATGGTGGTTGATCCTATAACCCCTCAAGAAAAAACTCCAAAACACACCTGCGGGTATACACCGGCTATACCGCAGTACAAGTGTTTCAGTTTTCAAAAAAGGGTTATCCCAGGCCTACGGTATCAACGAAACTTTACTTCGGACCGGGCCCGGCGGCACGGGAAGCACAGGGTTACCAGAGGAGGTCCAAGACCACCCCAACAGCCCCCTCTTCGCCACGCGTGAGAGAGGAGCGAAAAGAATGGAGAACCAGCCCTAAGCACACCGCACTTGGTATTCCCAGGCGGTCTCCCAACCAAGTACTAACCAGGACCGAACCTGCTTAGCTTCCGAGATCGGTCGAGATCGGGCGTGTACAGGTTGGTATGGCCGTAAGCCATTACGATAGTGCAGAGTACAACATGTACCCAACAAAGGGTCTCCATAACGCCTAACCCTGTGACACCCGGACCGACCCGGCATTTTCCCCCCCGAAAAAAGCACAAGTCCCTCAGGGTACCAGAACAGCAGATCTGCATCCCTGACAGGTTAACTGACCTGGACCAGCGTGACCAGACCAGTCCCGTGTCCTAACCACGCCGACATGCCCACTCCAGGAGAGGGGGTAGGTATGCGTGTCGATCTAAAACATGAAAAGAGGGCGCCACCCAGACAGTCCCCATTTGGACCGTGCTCAGTGGCCCACCCCAAGGGCATGAGACCCCTCTACCTATGTTCTGATCTATTACGTTAACATCTCCCAGATATGAACGAGAATTCATCGAGACAACCTAGTAAACTGGCGCTCGGAAGAGACAAAACTCCATCCCAGTTGGCCTATAAAAACGCTGTTTTAACAAGCAACCAAGGCGCACTTAGCCCCTGTGTGATTCTTTAACAGAAACACACCGAGCCAGCACTATGTATGCGTCGAGACCCAAACACATCAATGGATAGTCTAGCAAGACACCAAACATTGTTCCTCCAAGTCGCCTGGGAGAACGACACGGAGCCGTCGTGCTTCATGTACCTTCCTCTTTTTATTCAAAAAAGAAAGAACACAGACTGACATGAATCCCACGTGACGCAGCTGAGGGTACATTTTTTTTACATTTCTACATCCCACCATCCTCGCCATAGGGAGTCTTCCCACGCGAGCTGTATAGATTGAAAAGAATATATTGCAACATTGAGCTATGTAATATGTGGGTTAGGGCTCTCCGAGGAGGAGGCACTGAACCATACACACACAATAGAGCAGAACTCCTTTTTGAAGTTCTACTCACCTTGACAATCTGAGGAGGAGGCTCTGAACTCTGAGGAGGCTCCCTCACAGGGAAGGAGAGTCCTAACTCACAGAAGGCCCGAGGAGGAGCTTCGTGAGGAGGAGCTCTGACAACTCCCTGAAACAGATCCATAACATGGACCTGAACAACTCACGGAAGTCTTACCAACAGAGACGAGCACAGTGACGTACTCTATGGCAGGGGAATTTCCGCGGTGCACACGCCCAATCTTCCAGGGCGTGGGACCAGGAAACTCCCCCCCCCCCCCCCCCCTTACCCTGTAACGTGCCGAACAGCAACGTGACAGGAACCTTGAAGGACAGGAGGTTTTAACCCCTGACCAATCAAAAAGGGAGGAAAGGATTACCAGTTCCCCCTTTACGACCCCACACCCATGATACGATGTAATGACAAAAAAGAGCATGACACAGTCATAGTCAGCTACATGAAGTGTCTAACAGCTTCACACAGCTCATGTGCTAACCTGCTATCTGATTTTTACTAAGGAAAAAACACAGAATAGAGAGGGCCCCTTTAAGAGCCCCGGTACCAGACTTACACATGTGCTTCTGTGGCCAAACCTAACCCAGTTGTAGATCACAAGACACACACAACCCTTTATCACAACAAAAAATGGCAAAGTACACTCTTGCTACAGAGGAACGCCGTTTTTCATAACGAGAGAATACAGAATCCTCGATTATGTATCGGCCACAGGCCTTCCTAAGCACACACGATAAGCGACCAAAATCTTTTCTTTAGGAGAATATAATTTCTCAAGCGGTTAGCACAACCCCAGCAATTAAGCTAAGGGTTACATCGTATCCCCACAAACACAGTGACACAATATATTGTAAACAACATGTCTGAGAGGAGGGTGGGGAAGCCCCAGGGAAACCGGGGGGATCACCCCTCCTACCTTACCCTTGATATGGCCAAGTTGAACAGGTAACCCTGTTAATATGTGAAGACACTGTTCATTGTCATTACAGGCTGAGAAAAGAATTCATTCCTTACTCACATGTCACTAAGCATAGCTTTATAGGTTAAATAACCCCCTTAGTTGTGAGTTCACGGTACATGAACACACATGTTCTCAACACCACTAACCAGATCATTTTTACACATGTAAAACAACAACCCGATTTCTATGGAGAGAGAAAGCTATACCAGTGACAAGACAATTCACACACAACACGCGTCGTATCCTCAACGTATTGCAGCAACACAAGTTTTGGAAAACATCGTTATTACAAAACATTTAAAAGGGAAGGAAAGAAGAAGTGTTTAAGGTCCGGTCGGGACCTTCCTACCCTGAACGCAGGCCAAACGAACTGCAATCTGGCTAACGAGGCACCGCAGTTGAACACAGCATCCCTGTGTTGACGACGAGAGTAACGTCATTGCGCCACCCAGCCGCTACGTTTCCATGTTTGACGCAGTCCTTGCTGGCAGGGCTCCGGTGTAGGTTCGACTAACATCCTCTGTCAAAGATGACGTCGTAGTCAGAGTGTTTAAGGCATGTTATAGTCATCGAAAACGTTCAACAGTGTAGCATTAAGCTAACAGCCGATCGACTGATAGCAACGAGCTAACGTTACTAGCCTGGTACACAGCGGGCTAGCGCCGCAGCTAACAGCTGATTGGCTAACACAGTAGTCCACAACTAGCACGCAAGCTAAGCAGCTATCTGACTGATATCAACAAGCCAACGTTACTAGCCTGGTAACACAGCGGGCTAGCGCCGCAGCTAACAGCTGACTGGCTAACACAGTAGTCCACAACTAGCACGCCAGCTAAGCAGCTATCACCTGAACTGTATACAATGACACAACAAGCCACACTTCAGACAGGCCGCTTGTCCAAGTCCCTCCCCTAAGAGGGAAAAGAAAAAGAACGTCAGAACACAGTTTCAACGGTGATCCAGACATGCAGCATAGCCAGCACAGTTCCCATTTCTGGCTGCAGCCGACTTTGAGCATGGAACTCCCGATAAAGAAGATCCTATGCCCACATTTCCTCGTTAGGGTATACTTTCATTTGTATATGAAAGATGGGGCCTGCACGGGACAGAGAAGCATCCGCTCTAGAATCCTGGGATCACCAGGTCCTGGTCGGGGCCCACTAGATTGACCATCATGGGCATCAGACCAAGATCCTCCGACCGCCGTTTAAGCCGAGCAGAGGACCCCAGCCTGAAGTCGCCGTTTTCGTAAATTGTCAGCTAACCCCCACAGCATCAACAACAACCAGAGCTTGCAAGCAAACAGTACGTACCCAACCTGGAAACAACCGCTTCTCACAACAGTCGGTGCTTCCTACAGTCCAGCTGTGTTGCCGGAGGGCAACCCTATCCAGCCGCAGCAAGGTGGACTGTAGCTGGGAGCATGTCAGCGGCGTGAGCTCCTAATACGAAAAAGCCGTTGAAGGTCGGAATGACCTCCAGTAACGAAGACAATATCGCCGTATTTTCTCGAAAATAGTGAGAGAGAAAATAAAGATATGACGTCAACGTATCTCTTTTGTTTTCCAACTTTCTTCTACTAACAACCTCGTCAAGTGGGGATCTACCGAAGGCACTTCCTTGTGGTGAAAGTGAAGAAGGAGGCGAGTAGGTGACCACACACCTGCTTATGAAGGTAAGCGGAAGGGGGTGTGGTCAGACGAATGTTGGGATGTAAAGGTACATGGTGCAATTTTATATTCAGTGTTTATGCACGAAGTGAAGTACAGTGCAACTAGGTGCTGAGCAAGCCATAACGATACAGAACTCGCTCCAGTGTATATGCACTGAATAAAACCTCACAATGTACCCTTACATACCAACATCCGTCTGACCACACCCCCATCTGCTACCTACATAAGCAGGGGTGGGGCCACACACTCTTCTCCTTCTCAAATTTCACCACAAGGAAGTGCCTGTATACACCACTTGACGTGGGAAAGAAAGTATTTATCTGAAGAAAGGAAAACAGAAGACAAGGAGATACATTGACATTATATCTTTATTTTCTCTCTCACTATTTTCGAGAAAATATGGCGATATTGTCTTCGTCACTGGAGTGTCTGGAAGATGATGATCATTCTGACCTCCACCGGCTTTTCGTATTAGGGGCTTGCGCCGCTGATATACTCCCCACTTGCAGTCCTCCTTGCTGCGGCTGGATAGGTATTGAACCTCCGGTCATACAGCTGGACTGTGGGAGGCACCGGCTGTCTCCGTCCCGTCCTCCAATAGGGAGGGTATCCTCCATTAGGGAGGGTCGGGGAGGCTCGGTCCTCCCCGGTCTGATGGTTGTGGGGGGCCTCAGCGGGGTACATTTGTCGAGTTTTTTAGCTCCCGCTCAGCTCCTGTTGTGCAATATGACGCTGAGCGGAAGCTAGCATGATATAGAACGATATATATATAGTTCTATGAATGCTAGTGACGCTCAGCGTCTAGACACCACTGCGGCCCTTGATCTTTCCCTGTGGTGAAATTTTTTGGGAAGGAGATGAGTGTGTGGCCCCACCCCTGCTTATGTAGGTAGCAGATGGGGGTGTGGTCAGACGGATGTTGGTATGTAAGGGTACATTGTGAGGTTTTATTCAGTGCATATACACTGGAGCGAGATATGTGCAATATGACGCTGAGCGTCACTAGCATTCATAGAATCGTTAACCCTTCTGGTAGTGTGGCAGTGAAAGGGTTAACCATTTAACGTGTGGCAATGAAAAGATTAATCTTCTGTATTGTCGCAGTGAAACCCTTTGGTAGTGTGATAGTGAAAGGTTAACCTTCTGTAGTGTGGTAGTGAAATGGTTAACCTTCTGTAGTGTGGTAGATAAATGTTAACCCTTTGGTAGTGTGTGGTAGTGAAAGGGTTAACCTTTTGTAGTGTGGCAGTGAACGAGTTAACCTTCTGTAGTGTGGTAGATAAATGTTAACCCTTTGGTAGTGTGTGGCAGTGAAAGGGTTAACCTTCTGTAGTGTGGCAGTGAAAGAGTTATCCAAGTGTTCTGTAAGTCAAACACTTTCACGTTTGGCTCCAGAAGAACTGTGTTTACATCAGTAAGTAGCACAGTGGGTCCTCAGTGAAATCCTAGAAGGACGACTGTGCAGACTCAACCGTGTATACAAGATGCCAAACAGACACAGTTCAGTGCAGGGACGTGCACAGGACTTTAGAGGGGCAGGTGCTCAAAGGCTGAAAAGGGCATTATTCTTGTCTGGGAGTGCTGCGCGCAGTGTGCAAGCCCGATTTTTGGGGGCCCTTTTTGGGACAAGACTTTCATCTTGTTTACATCAGGGTCCCCCATATCAAGCTTGTATTGCCACATTTAGATGATGAATAAAACGTTGAAGCCTGTAAAGGCATGATGACGATTAATTAACAACCGCACACTAGTCTAGTCTGCACTGGACTGTTTCTCCCCTCCTCCCACCCCCCTTACTACAGTTGTGCCTGAAAGTGAAACAAAACCATGATGAATGATATGTTTGGTTACGGTTAACCGCCTGTAGTGTGGTAGTGAAAGGTTAACCGTCTGTAGTGTGGTAGTGAACGGTTAACCTTCTGTAGTGTGGTAGTGAAAGGTTAACCTTCTGTAGTGTGGTAGTGAAAGGTTAACCGTCTGTAGTGTGGTAGTGAAAGGTTAACCTTCTGTAGTGTGGTAGTGAAAGGGATAACCTTCTGTAGTGTGGTAGTGAACGGTTAACATTCTGTACTGTGGTAGTGAAAGGTTAACCTTCTGTAGGGTGGTAGTGAAAGGGATAACCTTCTGTATTGTCACAGTGAAAGGGTTAACCTTCTGTAGTGTGGTAGTGAAAGGTTGACCCTCTGTAGTGTGGTAGTGAAAGGTTGACCCTCTGTAGTGTGGTAGTGAAAGGTTAACCTTCTGTAGTGTGGTAGTGAAAGGTTAACCTTCTGTAGTGTGGTAGTGAAAGGTTAACCTTCTGTAGTGTGGTAGTGAAAGGTTAACCTTCTGTAGTGTGGTAGTGAAAGGTTAACCTTCTGTAGTGTGGTAGTGAAAGGTTAACATTCTGTAGTGTGGTAGTGAAAGGTTAACCTTCTGTAGGGTGGTAGTGAAAGGGATAACCTTCTGTATTGTCACAGTGAAAGGGTTAACCTTCTGTAGTGTGGTAGTGAAAGGTTAACCTTCTGTAGTGTGGTAGTGAAAGGTTAACCTTCTGTAGTGTGGTAGTGAAAGGTTAACCTTCTGTAGTGTGGTAGTGAAAGGTTAACCTTCTGTAGTGTGGTAGTGAAAGGTTAACCTTCTGTAGTGTGGTAGTGAAAGGTTAACCTTCTGTAGTGTGGTAGTGAAAGGTTAACCTTCTGTAGTGTGGTAGTGAAAGGTTAACCTTCTGTAGTGTGGTAGTGAAAGGTTAACCTTCTGTAGTGTGGTAGTGAAAGGTTAACCTTCTGTAGTGTGGTAGTGAAAGGTTAACCTTCTGTAGTGTGGTAGTGAAAGGTTAACCTTCTGTAGTGTGGCAGTGAATGGTTAACCGACCGTCTGTAGTGTGGTAGTGAAAGGGTTAACCTGCTGTATTGTCGCAGAGAAAGGTTAACCGTCTGTAGTGTGGTAGTGAAAGGGTTAACCTTCTGTATTGTCGCAGTGAAAGGGTTAACCTTCTGTAGTGTGGTAGTGAAAGCGTTAAACACTGGGAAGTCACAAGATCACACTAAAAATGATTCTTATGCATTGCCGTCCTAAATGGTGTATGAATAGTCTTGACTTAGAGGCTCGACATCCAATTTGGATAAGTGGTGGAAGACTGTTTAAACTTTCCCTGCGTCTCATTCGGCTGCTGACGCTGCCAACGCTGGCATTGTCATATTCTTTTTACCGTCATCCCTCATTGGAAAATCGATGGCCTCTGGTTTTTGCAGTGTGCCATCATTAATCGCCCGGTCAGTGAGAATGCAATGTATAGGTCTGGCTGAAGGAAACGTATATATATATATATATATATATATATATATATATATATATATATATATATATATATATATATATATATATATGGTGGCCGCACACAGACACACTCAGTGAATATCACATCACAACGACCCTCACTCGCCTTGTGAGACAGAAACAGAGTCACTGCCACAGTGGATCTAATCCGATCAAAACGGTGAATAGATCAATAAACAGGCAGACGGTCAATGGTGTCTCTTTGAACACTGAACAATCTGAACAGTGTGATAGCGGGGATCTGTTACTGAAGCCTTCTTCTACATACACAACAACATCAACAACAACAACAACAACAACAACAACAACAACAACAACAACAACAACAACAACAACAACAACAACAACAACACAAGATTATTGAAGAAACTTACTATTATATCTACTACTATTACTATTTCTTCTGTAGTTCCCTTTTTTGATGTTTACGGACAAGGTACCCAGCACCACCCCCATGGCAACGATGTTCACTTTCTTCTTCTCTGCTTCTTCTTCTTCCTTGAGCCGTCACTTTATCACTCTGTATCTCAAGCCTGGTGTTGTCTTCTTCTTCTTCTTCTTCTTCTGCTTCTTCTTCTGCCTGTCTGCTCCTCCAGATCTCTCTCTCTTCTCTCCCTCCAGTGCAGATCTGTGATGTTGACTTTCTCATCACCATCTGGCTTGTTTTCCGTCTTCCTCAATAACACCCCTCCCCTCCTCCCCTTCCGTCTTTCCCTGCCTCTGCTCGTCTCCTCTGTCGTGCGGCTCTCTACCTAGGGGTCGGGACACCCCCTGGGGCTCGTGTGGATGATGTGGAGGGGTCCCCGTATACAAATTAATGATCACGTTCTGAATCTTTGGTAAATACGTTTATTTTCTTGAAATAGTCATTATTTGAAGTGATTAAAAATAATAATAAAAAAGATACTGATGTCTGATGGCTAAATGATATATCAACTAACATGGTTTTGGTGGAGATGTGTTACGTTTTGGCTTGATTGAGCAAATTGACCCTAATTTAGCTTCAAATATCCGGAATGAAACAGCTGTGGCTTCCTCGTGGGGCTTCTCTCCTGCTCAATGGCGCCCTCTGGTGCCCTTCTCAGATCAAATCAAATCAGATCGAAATAAAAGGTTGCATTAGACATCGCTGGTGTCTATGTCATGGCTGAATGAAACCTGCAACACAATGTGACCATCCTAAATGAGAGTTTCCGTTGCGCTACATTCCAATGATCTTCAGCACCTAGTTGTATATTATCTACAGACACAGACAGCGGACTCTGAGCTGTAAACCAGAGCATCAGCACTTGAATTTGTGATGTCACAGTTTTTGGTGTTGGTCAATTGACAGTGAATTGGTCACCAACTTTGTGGACTTACATCACTTTTGTTTTTATTTATTAATAATAATAATAATAATAATAATAATAATAATAATAATAATAATAATAATAATAATAATAATAATAATAATAATAATAATAATAATAATAATAATAATAATAATAATAATAATAATAATACATTCGATTTGTATTGCACTTCATATTTTTGGCATCTAAAAGTGCTACAGGTACAAAAAAAAACATTTAACAGAACAGATACAAAAAAGCATAGGCCTATCAAGATTTAAAAAATATTTTAAGCTCATGTGTAACCTGCTGTTAAGCCCCATGTCTAACCTACTGTTAAGCCCCATGTTTAACCTGCTGTTAAGCCCCATGTATAACCTGCTGTTAAGCCCCATGTTTAACCTACTGTTAAGCCCCATGTTTAACCTGCTGTTAAGCCCCATGTTTAACCTGCTGTTAAGCCCCATGTTTAACCTGCTGTTAAGCCCCATGTTTAACCTGCTGTTAAGCCCATGTTTAACCTACTGTTAAGCCCCATGTTTAACCTGCTGTTAAGCCCCATGTTTAACCTGCTGTTAAGCCCCATGTTTAACCTACTGTTAAGCCCCATGTATAACCTGCTGTTAAGCCCCATGTTTAACCTGCTGTTAAGCCCCATGTTTAACCTGCTGTTAAGCCCCATGTTTAACCTGCTGTTAAGCCCCATGTTTAACCTACTGTTAAGCCCCATGTATAACCTGCTGTTAAGCCCCATGTGTAACCTGCTGTTAAGCCCCATGTTTAACCTACTGTTAAGCCCCATGTATAACCTACTGTTAAGCCCCATGTTTAACCTGCTGTTAAGCCCCATGTTTAACCTGCTGTTAAGCCCCATGTTTAACCTACTGTTAAGCCCCATGTTTAACCTGCTGTTAAGCCCATGTTTAACCTACTGTTAAGCCCCATGTTTAACCTACTGTTAAGCCCCATGTTTAACCTGCTGTTAAGCCCCATGTTTAACCTGCTGTTAAGCCCCATGTACAACCTGCTGTTAAGCCCATGTTTAACCTGCTGTTAAGCCCCATGTATAACCTGCTGTTAAGCCCCATGTATAACCTGCTGTTAAGCCCATGTTTAACCTGCTGGTAAGCCCCATGTTTAACCTGCTGTTAAGCCCCATGTTTAACCTGCTGTTAAGCCCATGTTTAACCTACTGTTAAGCCACATGTTTAACCTGCTGTTAAGCCCCATGTTTAACCTACTGTTAAGCCCCATGTTTAACCTGCTGTTAAGCCCCATGTTTAACCTGCTGTTAAGCCCATGTTTAACCTACTGTTAAGCCCCATGTTTAACCTGCTGTTAAGCCCCATGTTTAACCTACTGTTAAGCCCCATGTCTAACCTACTGTTAAGCCCCATGTTTAACCTGCTGTTAAGTCCCATGTTTAACCTACTGTTAAGCCCCATGTTTAACCTACTGTTAAGCCCCATGTTTAACCTGCTGTTAAGCCCCATGTTTAACCTACTGTTAAGCCCCATGTATAACCTGCTGTTAAGCCCCATGTCTAACCTGCTGTTAAGCCCCATGTTTAACCTGCTGTTAAGCCCCATGTCTAACCTACTGTTAAGCCCCATGTTTAACCTGCTGTTAAGCCCCATGTCTAACCTACTGTTAAGCCCCATGTCTAACCTGCTGTTAAGCCCCATGTATAACCTGCTGTTAAGCCCCATGTGTAACCTGCTGTTAAGCCCCATGTGTAACCTGCTGTTAAGCCCCATGTTTAACCTGCTGTTAAGCCCCATGTATAACCTGCTGTTAAGCTCATGTTTAACCTGCTGTTAAGCCCCATGTATAACCTGCTGTTAAGCCCCATGTATAACCTGCTGTTAAGCCCCATGTGTAACCTGCTGTTAAGCCCCATGTGTAACCTGCTGTTAAGCCCCATGTTTAACCTGCTGTTAAGCCCCATGTATAACCTGCTGTTAAGCCCCATGTTTAACCTGCTGTTAAGCCCCATGTTTAACCTGCTGTTAAGCCCCATGTATAACCTACTGTTAAGCCCCATGTTTAACCTGCTGTTAAGCCCCATGTTTAACCTGCTGTTAAGCCCCATGTATAACCTACTGTTAAGCCCCATGTTTAACCTGCTGTTAAGCCCCATGTTTAACCTGCTGTTAAGCACCATGTTTAACCTACTGTTAAGCCCCATGTATAACCTACTGTTAAGCCCCATGTATAACCTACTGTTAAGCCCCATGTATAACCTGCTGTTAAGCCCCATGTTTAACCTGCTGTTAAGCCCCATGTATAACCTGCTGTTAAGCCCCATGTTTAACCTACTGTTAAGCCCCATGTTTAACCTGCTGTTAAGCCCCATGTTTAACCTGCTGTTAAGCCCCATGTTTAACCTGATGTTAAGCCCCATGTATAACCTACTGTTAAGCCCCATGTTTAACCTGCTGTTAAGCCCCATGTTTAACCTGCTGTTAAGCCCCATGTTTAACCTGATGTTAAGCCCCATGTTTAACCTGCTGTTAAGCCCCATGTTTAACCTACTGTTAAGCCCCATGTATAACCTGCTGTTAAGCCCCATGTTTAACCTGCTGTTAAGCCCCATGTCTAACCTACTGTTAAGCCCCATGTATAACCTACTGTTAAGCCCCATGTATAACCTGCTGTTAAGCCCCATGTATAACCTACTGTTAAGCCCCATGTATAACCTACTGTTAAGCCCCATGTTTAACCTGCTGTTAAGCCCCATGTCTAACCTACTGTTAAGCCCCATGTATAACCTACTGTTAAGCCCCATGTATAACCTACTGTTAAGCCCCATGTTTAACCTGCTGTTAAGCCCCATGTCTAACCTACTGTTAAGCCCCATGTATAACCTACTGTTAAGCCCCATGTATAACCTACTGTTAAGCCCCATGTTTAACCTGCTGTTAAGCCCCATGTCTAACCTACTGTTAAGCCCCATGTATAACCTGCTGTTAAGCCCCATGTATAACCTACTGTTAAGCCCCATGTATAACCTACTGTTAAGCCCCATGTTTAACCTGCTGTTAAGCCCCATGTTTAACCTGCTGTTAAGCCCCATGTATAACCTGCTGTTAAGCCCCATGTTTAACCTGCTGTTAAGCCCCATGTATAACCTGCTGTTAAGCCCCATGTTTAACCTACTGTTAAGCCCCATGTTTAACCTGCTGTTAAGCCCCATGTTTAACCTGATGTTAAGCCCCATGTATAACCTACTGTTAAGCCCCATGTTTAACCTGCTGTTAAGCCCCATGTTTAACCTACTGTTAAGCCCATGTTTAACCTGCTGTTAAGCCCCATGTTTAACCTGCTGTTAAGCCCCATGTATAACCTACTGTTAAGCCCCATGTTTAACCTGATGTTAAGCCCCATGTTTAACATACTGATAAGCCCCATGTTTAACCTACTGTTAAGCCCCATGTTTAACCTGCTGTTAAGCCCCATGTGTGACCTGCTGTTAAGCCCCATGTTTAACCTACTGATAAGCCCCATGTTTAACCTACTGTTAAGCCCCATGTATAACCTGCTGTTAAGCCCCATGTTTAACCTGATGTTAAGCCCCATGTTTAACCTACTGATAAGCCCCATGTTTAACCTACTGTTAAGCCCCATGTATAACCTGCTGTTAAGCCCCATGTTTAACCTACTGATAAGCCCCATGTTTAACCTACTGTTAAGCCCCATGTTTAACCTGCTGTTAAGCCCCATGTGTGACCTGCTGTTAAGCCCCATGTTTAACCTACTGATAAGCCCCATGTTTAACCTACTGTTAAGCCCCATGTATAACCTACTGTTAAGCCCCATGTTTAACCTGCTGTTAAGCCCCATGTTTAACCTGCTGTTAAGCCCATGTATAACCTGCTGTTAAGCTCATGTTTAACCTGCTGTTAAGCCCCATGTATAACCTGCTGTTAAGCCCCATGTATAACCTACTGTTAAGCCCCATGTTTAAACTACTGTTAAGCCCCATGTATAACCTACTGTTAAGCCCCATGTTTAAACTACTGTTAAGCCCCATGTTTAACCTGCTGTTAAGCCCCATGTTTAAACTACTGTTAAGCCCCATGTTTAACCTGCTGTTAAGCCCCATGTTTAACCTGCTGTTAAGCCCCATGTCTAACCTACTGTTAAGCCCCATGTTTAAACTACTGTTAAGCCCCATGTATAACCTGCTGTTAAGCCCCATGTCTAACCTACTGTTAAGCCCCATGTTTAAACTACTGTTAAGCCCCATGTATAACCTGCTGTTAAGCTCATGTTTAACCTGCTGTTAAGCCCCATGTTTAACCTGCTGTTAAGCCCCATGTTTAACCTGCTGTTAAGCACCATGTTTAACCTGCTGTTAAGCCCCATGTTTAACCTGCTGTTAAGCCCCATGTTTAACCTGCTGTTAAGCCCCATGTTTAACCTACTGTTAAGCCCCATGTATAACCTACTGTTAAGCCCCATGTTTAACCTACTGTTAAGCCCCATGTTTAACCTGCTGTTAAGCCCCATGTGTAACCTACTGTTAAGCCCCATGTTTAACCTACTGTTAAGCCCCATGTTTAACCTGCTGTTAAGCCCCATGTTTAACCTACTGTTAAGCCCCATGTTTAACCTACTGTTAAGCCCCATGTTTAAGCTGCTGTTAAGCCCCATGTTTAACCTACTGTTAAGCCCCATGTTTAACCTACTGTTAAGCCCCATGTTTAACCTACTGTTAAGCCCATGTTTAACCTGCTGTTAAGCCCATGTTTAACCTACTGTTAAGCCCCATGTTTAACCTACTGTTAAGCCCATGTGTAACCTACTGTTAAGCCCATGTTTAACCTACTGTTAAGCCCATGTTTAACCTACTGTTAAGCCCATGTTTAACCTACTGTTAAGCCCCATGTTTAACCTGCTGTTAAGCCCATGTTTAACCTACTGTTAAGCCCATGTTTAACCTACTGTTAAGCCCATGTTTAACCTACTGTTAAGCCCATGTTTAACCTGCTGTTAAGCCCATGTTTAACCTACTGTTAAGCCCATGTTTAACCTACTGTTAAGCCCATGTTTAACCTGCTGTTAAGCCCATGTTTAACCTGCTGTTAAGCCCATGTTTAACCTACTGTTAAGCCCATGTGTAACCTACTGTTAAGCCCATGTTTAACCTACTGTTATGCCCATGTTTAACCTACTGTTAAGCCCATGTTTAACCTGCTGTTAAGCCCCATGTATAACCTACTGTTAAGCCCCATGTATAACCTACTGTTAAGCCCCATGTTTAACCTGCTGTTAAGCCCCATGTTTAACCTGCTGTTAAGCCCCATGTTTAACCTGCTGTTAAGCCCCATGTTTAACCTACTGTTAAGCCCATGTTTAACCTGCTGTTAAGCCCCATGTTTAACCTACTGTTAAGCCCCATGTTTAACCTACTGTTAAGCCCCATGTTTAACCTACTGTTAAGCCCATGTTTAACCTGCTGTTAAGCCCCATGTTTAACCTACTGTTAAGCCCCATGTTTAACCTGCTGTTAAGCCAATGTTTAACCTACTGTTAAGCCCGATGTATAACCTGCTGTTAAGCCCATGTTTAACCTGCTGTTAAGCTCATGTGTGACCTACTGTTAAGCCCATGTTTAACCTACTGTTAAGCCCATGTTTAACCTGCTGTTAAGCCCATGTTTAACCTGCTGTTAAGCCCCATGTTTAACCTGCTGTTAAGCCCCATGATTAACCTGCTGTTAAGCCCCATGTTTAACCTACTGTTAAGCCCCATGTTTAACCTGCTGTTAAGCCCCATGATTAACCTGCTGTTAAGCCCCATGTTTAACCTGCTGTTAAGCCCCATGATTAACCTGCTGTTAAGCCCCATGTTTAACCTGCTGTTAAGCCCCATGTTTAACCTGCTGTTAAGCCCCATGTTTAACCTGCTGTTAAGCCCCATGTTTAACCTGCTGTTAAGCCCCATGTTTAACCTGCTGTTAAGCCCCATGATTAACCTGCTGTTAAGCCCCATGTTTAACCTGCTGTTAAGCCCCATGATTAACCTGCTGTTAAGCCCCATGTTTAACCTGCTGTTAAGCCCCATGTTTAACCTGCTGTTAAGCCCCATGATTAACCTGCTGTTAAGCCCCATGTATAATCTACTGTTAAGCCCCATGTTTAACCTACTGTTAAGCCCCATGTTTAACCTGCTGTTAAGCCCCATGTATAACCTACTGTTAAGCCCATGTTTAACCTGCTGTTAAGCCCATGTTTAACCTACTGTTAAGACCCATGTTTAACCTACTGTTAAGCCCCATGTTTAACCTACTGTTAAGCCCCATGTTTAACCTGCTGTTAAGCCCCATGTTTAACCTGCTGTTAAGCCCCATGTTTAACCTGCTGTTAAGCCCCATGTTTAACCTGCTGTTAAGCCCCATGTATAACCTACTGTTAAGCCCCATGTATAACCTACTGTTAAGCCCATGTTTAACCTACTGTTAAGCCCCATGTTTAACCTGCTGTTAAGCCCATGTTTAACCTACTGTTAACCCCCATGTTTAACCTACTGTTAAGCCCCATGTATAACCTGCTGTTAAGCCCCATGTTTAACCTACTGTTAAGCCCCATGTTTAACCTACTGTTAAGCCCCATGTTTAACCTACTGTTAAGCCCCATGTTTAACCTGCTGTTAAGCCCCATGTTTAACCTGCTGTTAAGCCCATGTTTAACCTACTGTTAAGCCCCATGTTTAACCTACTGTTAAGCCCATGTTTAACCTACTGTTAAGCCCCATGTTTAACCTGCTGTTAAGCCCCATGTTTAACCTACTGTTAAGCCCCATGTTTAACCTGCTGTTAAGCCCTATGTTTAACCTGCTGTTAAGCCCCATGTTTAACCTGCTGTTAAGCCCCATGTTTAACCTACTGTTAAGCCCCATGTTTAACCTACTGTTAAGCCCCATGTTTAACCTGCTGTTAAGCCCCATGTTTAACCTGCTGTTAAGCCCCATGTGTAACCTGCTGTTAAGCCCCATGTTTAACCTACTGTTAAGCCCCATGTTTAACCTACTGTTAAGCCCCATGTGTAACCTGCTGTTAAGCCCCATGTTTAACCTGCTGTTAAGCCCCATGTTTAACCTGCTGTTAAGCCCCATGTTTAACCTACTGTTAAGCCCCATGTTTAACCTACTGTTAAGCCCCATGTTTAACCTGCTGTTAAGCCCCATGTTTAACCTACTGTTAAGCCCCATGTTTAACCTGCTGTTAAGCCCATGTTTAACCTGCTGTTAAGCCCCATGTTTAACCTGCTGTTAAGCCCCATGTTTAACCTGCTGTTAAGCCCCATGTGTAACCTGCTGTTAAGCCCCATGTTTAACTTACTGTTAAGCCCCATGTTTAACCTGCTGTTAAGCCCCATGTTTAACCTGCTGTTAAGCCCCATGTTTAACCTGCTGTTAAGCCCATGTTTAACCTGCTGTTAAGCCCCATGTTTAACCTGCTGTTAAGCCCATGTATAACCTGCTGTTAAGCCCCATGTCTAACCTGCTGTTAAGCCCCATGTTTAACCTGCTGTTAAGCCCCATGTATAACCTGCTGTTAAGCCCCATGTTTAACCTGCTGTTAAGCCCCATGTTTAACCTGCTGTTAAGCCCCATGTATAACCTGCTGTTAAGCCCCATGTTTAACCTACTGTTAAGCCCCATGTTTAACCTACTGTTAAGCCCCATGTCTAACCTGCTGTTAAGCTCATGTTTAACCTGCTGTTAAGCCCATGTTTAACCTGCTGTTAAGCCCCATGTTTAACCTACTGTTAAGCCCCATGTTTAACCTGCTGTTAAGCCCCATGTATAACCTACTGTTAAGCCCCATGTTTAACCTGCTGTTAAGCCCCATGTATAACCTGCTGTTAAGCTCATGTTTAACCTGCTGTTAAGCCCCATGTTTAACCTACTGTTAAGCCCCATGTGTAACGTGGTTATTACTTCTGTTACTTGGTGCAAACCACTGAACTACATCATGACATCATAATATGTATTATTAATGTATTATTAATATTATTTACATAACAACGTCAGGTCACGTTCGTGTTCGAGGGATCGACAGGAGAAACTCCTGCACGTCTGCACACAAGCTTGCAATGCTAGTTGTTGAACAACAGAGGGCGGCATTGTATGGTCTCTCCTGTGACTAACGGAGGCCTGTCCTCCATTGGAAGCCGCCCTTTTGTTGAGTAAGAGAAGCAACCGGATTGGATGAACATTTGTAGGCGTGACCTCTAACCTATGACCTCTTTTCCTTCAACTTGTGGATTGTATGCATTTAGCAGACAACTCTCATCCCACGCTATAGATGGACAGTAGAACAAGCTGTATGACATAACAAGTAGACAGAAATAAGCAGTGCCAAGAGAGTAGAGTAAAAACCCACACCACACCACACCACACCACACTACACTACACTTCCCGCTTAGATTACTGCAACTCCCTTCTCTTTGGTCTCCCCCACAAACTCCTCCATAAGCTCCAACTGGTCCAGAACGCTGCTGCCCGGATAATCACCAGAACCCCTGTCATCAGTCACATCACCCCCGTCCTACGCCAACTACACTGGCTTCCCATTAAACACTGCATAGACTACAAGATCCTCCTCCATACATTCAAGGCCATCCACAACCTCGCCCCTCCATACCTGTCCGACCTCCTTCACATCAACATTCCCACCCGGTCCCTCAGGTCTGCCTCCTCCATCAACCTGACCATCCCCCCAGCCCGTCTGTCCACCATGGGGTCAAGAGCCTTCAGCTGCTCTGCCCCCCCGCCTCTGGAACTCCCTCCCCCCCGACATCAGGAACATTGACTCCATCATTCCATTTAAAACCCACCTCAAACCCCACCTGTTTAGGCAGGCGTATGTCTGATTTTATTTTGTCTGATTTTATATTTTTATTTTATATTTTAATGGATTGTGATTGAGAATTTAACTGTTTTTAAATTGTTGTACGGCGACCTTGAGTGCCTTGTAAGGCGCCTTATAAATAGAATGCATTATTATTATTATTATTATTACTACACTACACTACACTACACTACTACTACACTAAGAGTCCTGCATGTATAACAAATGCGCATGTTGGTGAATTTATGACTGTGTGCCATTATTACTATCAATGTAATAATTGTGGAATATTACTATAATGAGCTGTATGTGTATGAACCAAGCATCCTTTGTGAAGCACTTTGGTTGACAAGTGTCATGTTTAAATGTGCTATATAAATAAATTTGATTAATTGATTGACCACACCACACCACACCACACTACACTACACTACACTACACTACACTACACTACACTACACTACACTACACTACACTACACTACACTACACTACACCACACCACACTACACCACACTACACTACACTACACTACACTACACTACACTACACTACACTACACTACACCACACCACACCACACTACACTACACCACACTACACTACACTACACCACACCACACCACACTACACTACACTACACCACACCACACCACACCACACTACACTACACTACACCACACCACCATAGACGCCTGCGCAATAGAGCACTCGAAACATCTGCTCTACCACTATTGAACATGGGGGGGCAAACGTCTGGTTTTGCTCCTCCACTTTTTGATCATATGAAAAATATGATATATCTCCCCCCCCCCCCCCCCATAATATAAATCTAACCATAACTACGTAATTTCAATCAAATTAATAATACGCAATGACACTAATAGCTAGTTTTTAAGTTTCCAAAGATTGTGTGACCCCCCACATTTAATGGTTTGATCCAGTGCCCACGGGCCGCGGTTCCTCGGCATGACGTATACGACATGTTGGGGGAGGCGGCTTTTTCGAATGCCATTGCCTCGTCGTTTGTCGTTTCAATGAAAAAGAATTCAGGCTGGATATTGGATAACATTGTGAGGATTATTCTTCGGCGTTTACATCAAAATGAAGCAAATCATCACGTAAGTCGAACACTGTGACTGTATACTAAATGCGCAAACAGATTGAAACTGAATATTTCTCGTATGGTGAGCCTCCGCGCTGCACCGAGTGAATCCACAGTCACTTGCTCCTCAATGGGAAACCAACCTAGATTTACCCTGAAGGACTGGTTCTGGCCGAACCGTTCGTTCTACAAGAATCACAGAGACATCTCAAAGGTGCTCACAGTTGCACGAGGGGTTCAGACAGAGATACGGGATGGTTTGAAAGCTCGGCGTTGCTAATAAACATTTAAAATATGTTTTATAAACTGCTCAACACTGCACCGTTTCCGGCGTTGGGTTGCCTGGTGCGCCTGCGCTGTGATCACCCAACGGCGGAAATAATGCCGCTTTGAGCAGTTTATAAAAAAATATTTAAAATATTTATTAGCAACGCCGAGCTTTCAAACCATCCCGTATCTCTGTCTGAACCCCTCGTGCAACTGTGAGCACCTTTGTAATGTCTCTGTGATACTTGTATAACGAACGGTTCGGGCAGAACCAGTCCTTCAGGGTAAATCTAGGTTGGTTTCCCATTGAGGAGCAAGTGACTGTGGATTCACTCGGTGCAGCACAGTCACGAAATGGGCTAGTATAGGGGCGGAGCTAGGGGGTGGCTACCTGGGCTCAAGCCCCGGATGTATTCTGAAAAGCCCCGAATCTATTTAAAAAAAAATAAAAAAAAATAAAAAATAATGATTTTTCTTTTTTTAATTTTTTTTTTGTACAATTCATCATTGTTACATGAAAATATGTTTGCACCAGATTTAGCAGAAGCTAATTTCCATCTGTGGTCTATCCAGCTGCTAACTGTATTTGAGTGAGTTAAGTCTTGGTGTTATGGTAGACTCAGACCTAAGCTTTAAATCACAATCAACAAGTTGACAAAAACTTAATTCTTCCACCTTAGAAACATAGCTAAAGTACGGCCATTTATAAATCAAAAGGACGCTGAAAACCAGATCCATGCCTTTATCTCAAGCCAACTTGACTACTGTAATGCACTCCTTACCGGCCTCCCGAAAAAATACGATGATAACTATTTTATTGCAATGCACTATTGCATTATTTTATTCTATTTTACTAACTATTTTATTGCACTGCACTATTTTACTTTGTATCAGTGAATCATAGACGCCTGGCCATAAGAGCATTCGGAGCATCTCTGCTCTCCCACTATTGAACTTGGGGGAGCAAAGGTATGATCTTGCTCCACCACTTTTTGATTATATGAAAAATATGATATATCCCCCCCCAATATATAAATCTAACCATAACTACGTTATGGTTAACTGAGTTTTATAGTGAAAAGAGCAGCTTTATTGGTCAAGATTGAAGGCTCTATATTGCAGGAAATTGCACGTACAGGTTCATTAAATTCAAAAAAGAATTGTCGTGGAGGGGGTCGTGCCGGACCCCCTCCATAACCACCCCTTGCCTGCCAAAAAAATTATAATAATAATAATAATAAAAAAAAATAAACAAAAAAATAAAAAATAAAAAAAGGGGGCCCATCTGGGCTAAGCCCCGGATCTCCTACAATCCTAAATCCGCCCCTGGTATGGACCCTGATGTAAACAAGACAAACGTCTTTCTCTGGTCTGCATCCCCTTAACAATTGTGTGTATTGAGCCGTACTGTATTGTACACATTCTGCAATCTGTTAAATAAAGTTTTCATTCATTCATTCAGCCGCCGCGCGACTGGGGCTATTGATAGCGTCAATGAATTGTTGTTGTTGTTGAGCAGCTTTGTTGAGCAGCTTTATTTTGGCCAAGATTGAAGGCTCTATATTGCAGGAAATTGCACATACAGGTGTTCATTAAATGTAAAAAAAATCTACCGTGGAAGGGCTCGTGCCGGACCCCCTCCAAACCACCCATTGCAAAAAAAAAAAGAAGGGTAAAAAAAACAGAAGGGTAAAAAAAAAAGATTAAAAAAAAAACGTGCACCCCCACTTTCAACTATAACTAGGCGGCCATGCACACCACACTACACCACACTACACCACACTACACCACAACACACTACACCACACCACACTACACACCACCACACTACACACCACACCACACTACACTACACCACACCACAACAACTCATAGCAACTCACAGCAACTCACAGCAACTCACAGTGCCTAACTGCAACCATCAACTCCTCCCTCAACTCGGGGGTGGTCCCCACCTCCCTAAAACAAGCCAGAGTCACACCGCTCATAAAAAACCCAACCATGAACCCCACCGTCATAGGCAACTATCGTCCTGTCTCTCTTCTCTCCTTCCTTTCTAAAACACTTGAATGTGCTGTATCCAACCAACTCACTGATTATCTCTTACAGAATGACCTCCTACACCACACCACACTACACTACACCACACCACACTACACCACACCACACCTACACCACACTACACACCACCACACCACACTACACACCACCACACCACACCACACTACACACCACCACACCACACCACACTACACACCACCACACTACACACCACCACACTACACACCACCACACTACACACCACCACACCACACTACACCACACCACACTACACACCACCACACCACACTACACACCACCACACACTACACCACACCACACTAAACCACACCACACCTACACACCACCACACTATACTACACCACACCACACCACACCACACTACACACCACCACACCACACCACACTACAACACACCACACCTACACACCACCACACCACACTACACACCACCACACCACACCACACTACACTACACCACACTACACTACACCACACTACACTACACTACACCACACTACACCACACTACACTACACCACACCACACTACACTACACCACACTACACCACACTACACCACACTACACCACACTACACTACACCACACGACACCACACCACACTACACCACACCACACCACACCACACTACACACCACACTACACTACACTACACCACACCACACCGCACCACACTACACCACAGCAACTCATAGCAACTCACAGCAACTCACAGTGCCTAACTGCAACCATCAACTCCTCCCTCAACTCGGGGGTGGTCCCCAACTCCCTAAAACAAGCCAGAGTCACACCGCTCATAAAAAACCCAACCATGAACCCCACCGTCATAGGCAACTATCGTCCTGTCTCTCTTCCCTCCTTCCTTTCTAAAACACTTGAACGTGCTGTATCCAACCAACTCACTGATTATCTCTTACAGAATGACCTCCTAGACCCTAATCAGTCTGGCTTCCGGACTGGCCACTCCACAGAAACGGCCCTCATTGCGGTCACAGAGGCACTTCACTTAGCAAAAGCGAAAGGCCTCTCCTCTGTCCTGATTCTCCTAGATCTATCTGCAGCCTTCGACACAGTCAACCATCAGATCCTCCTTGCGTCACACGCAGGAATGGTTCTGCGCTGACATGGCTGACATCTTACCTCAATGACAGCTCCTACCAAGTGTCATGGAGAGGGACCCTGTCGGACGGGTGTCCCCCAGGGCTCGGTCCTAGGACTCCTTCTGTTCTCCCTCTACACTAAATCACTGGGTAACATTATCACGTCTCATGCCTTCTCGTATCATTGCTATGCCGATGATACTCAACTCTTCCTCTCCTTCCCTCCCTCAGATATCCACGTCTCTGAGCGGATCTCGGCCTGGATGACGAGCAACCACCTCAAACTGAACCTAAGCTAAACAGAATGGACCTGTCTTAAAACCATGCCCTCTTTTCTTGATCCTCCAATCACAGCTGTCGCTTACCTCTGACTTCCTCGTACAAACAAAGTTTGTACGAGGAAGTCAGAGGTAAGCGACAGCTGTGATTGGAGGATCAAGAAAAGGGGCAGGGTTTGAGACAGGTCTATTGCTTCCCCTGCCGGCCAAATCCTCCGCCCTGACGACCTCTCCATCACAGTAGAGAATGCAGCTGTGACCACGTCCCCGACCGCCAAGAACCTTGGTGTTGTCCACGACGACCAGTTGAACTTCTCCGCTCACATCGCAGCAACAACCAGAACCTGATGATTCCTCCTGAGCAACGTAAGAAGGATCCGCCCCTTCCTGACAAAAGAAGCCACCCAACTCCTCGTCCAATCAACAGTCATCTCTCGCCTCGACTACTGCAACGCACTGCTAGCTGGCCTCCCGGCCACTGCCACCAAGCCTCTTCAACTCATTCAAAACGCAGCGGCCTGCCTGATCTCAAACCTACCAAAGTCAGCCCATGTCACCCCACTTCTTAGGGACCTGCCCTGGCTCGCAATTGCCACACGAATCCGCTTCAAGGCCCTCGACCTGCCATACCGTTCGGCAAAGGGAACCGCTCTCGCCTACCTCCGGTCAATGGTCTCTAACTACACACCATCAAGACCCCTACGCTCTGCATCGTCTCAGCCCCACTCCTATCCGAGCTCTGGGAGGGTCATCAAGGAGAAGCCACCTATTCTCGGTCCTTGCCCCACAATGGTGGAACGAACTGCCCACCCCAGTTAGGACAGCCGAATCCCGTCCAATCTTTCGCCGTCGACTAAAGACGCACTTCTTCAACCATTATATGAAATGAAAAAAATAAAAAATTAAATAAATATATATATATAGAGAGAGAGAGAGAGAGAGAGAGAGAGAGAGAGAGAGAGAGAGAGAGAGAGAGAGAGAGAGAGAGCTAGGTTGAGTAGAGGATTAAATTAGTATTTTGTTTTATTAAATCAGCTTTCTTTAATGAATATTACTCGTCAGTTTCGTCAACATAAATAATCCAATAAGGGCACGGTTGGTACGAACGTGATGGTGACGTCTTGATGGAGGGCCGAGTTCCAAGCGGATGCAGATAGGCTACATCATTTATGATAAATGTTTTATTAAAAATGTTATGACGAGTCATATACTATAATAGTATAATACTATAATATTAGTGTAGCCTAATCTTTATCTGCAACTGTGAAGAAAAACCCCATTGATTTAAACAGAATGAATAGACACAACAAATGTATACAAATAAATAAATAAAATAAAAAAATGTGAATGTTGATTTAGAATTCAAATGTCAACGTTATGAATGAAGCTTCGAAGTATTCAAACTATTCGGTACAGCCCCAGGTAGAGGTACAGTACAGATGTCTGGGCCCATATTTACATTTGCACTTTTTAAAATAGGAGTACTGATCTCCGACCAGTACTCAGGTCCAACTCACTATGATAATAATAATAATAATACATTTATTTTATATAGCGCCTTACATTAGGCATCTCAAAGCGCTTTACATACATTGTATTATAGCATATGGACAAACACAGTACATGGACAAACACAGTACATGGACTTTCACAATGACGACATGGTGGGGATAATACAGAGAGAGGGAGACAACTTCCATAAGACAGAGAGAACATTTTTAAATAAATAAATAAATACTCAAATATAGGTGTGTACAGATGTGAAAATGTAAGTGATGCAGGGGTTGGGGGGTCAGGAGTGAGGGTATGCAAGGTTGAACAGGTGGGTAAATGAATGACTTATGGATTATCAGCACTCGTACGTTAAGATGCTTGACATGTATACAGGCACTGGTCTACAGGTCTAAACCTACGGAGGAGTGCAAGGTTACTGAGGTAGAAACCGCTATAGATGAAAGTGGGTGTCAGTGTCAGAGTGAATGTTATAAGTGTTTAATCACCAGAGACAGAGACAGGACGAGGTAAATGAGACCGGGCGAGGTGGCTTCGTATAACCCACCTCCACGTGGCCCATGGGACAGATGTATAAACGGTGCATTATTCATGCAAATAAAAAGGGATATGAGGGATAGGGAGGTGTAGTCTGACGTCACTTTAGTTTCCCGTGTGGTCCACCCGTATAGGGAGGTGCAGGGCTGGACTGGGCCAATAAATCGACCCTGGCATTTTTGGCCCAGACTGGCACACCCACAATCGGTCGGACACCACCCACCAGTACACCATTCTTGCAGGTCCTTAAATATGCGTTCCTACTGTACTATTACCCAAACCACTACACAGCTGGGTAGTAAGTGCCAGGGTGGACCAGTGCAAGTGGACCAGTGTACTCACTCACTCTTGGCTGAATCTTGTTTTGGGTGGTGATGTAAAACATCTGCATCATAGCAGGCTCAGGATGGGCAAAGTAGTCTACAGCCTGTTCATCCCTGTCTCTCTCCTCCACAACCTGGCTTGACTAGACATAAGGAGAGAGAGATGATTACAATTAACTGGTACATTCAGGTCCAGAATTATTGGAATTCCCTGACAAAGATGTGCAAAAAGCTGTACAATTTAAACAATAACATACTGGTAATGAGCAAATAGTTGTTTATTGAATTAATGCATGGAGCTACAGGCGATCAACCAGAACGATTTGGGATTATTGCATAAAATGCGTCATATCTCGCAATCTATGGAAAAAGACTGGATTATTTTGGAAAGGGGCGATGTTTAGCGTGTAGTGTGTAACAAACTACAGTGTGTAGAAATGAACTCATTAGTCAGTAATGGACTATGAACAATGCCTGTAAAATGATCCATACTATTGTCTCCATAGCTATAATACAGAACACACGATGGGTCTGCAAACATTGCTAAAATGGTCAATAACGCTGGTGCCATTTAGTAAAGACGGCGAAAGCTGGTAGCAGTCATAGCCCTGGCTATGGTGTTGACAGTGGAAGTTGAGTACGACTACTCCTAAACTCCTCTGGAGCCGTTCCTGCTAAAAAGAATAGGAAACAAGGTCTACAAATATGAAATATCACTTTAGATGTGCATAGTTTCACCATATGGAAAGGAATATGCATATAGATGGTTTTTTGTGGTTGTGAGTCTGTGTGTGTGTGTGTGTGTGTGTGTGTGTGTGTGTGTGTGTGTGTGTGTGCTTGTGTGTGTCAGTGCATTTTATACTTTCGACTACAGCCTATAGCCTTGCTACTGTATAGCACAGCTGTAAGTGTAAACTATCTTCTATAGTTTTTAATATATTTGTTAGCCTAGGTCACGTACATACGCTGGTTGTGAGGGGCCTCCAGATGGCTGGTCTCTGTAAGAGAAGGGCCAAGCTGTTGGCAAGGTATTCAGGATCTACTAGGGGTGTAACGGTACACAAAAACCATGGCTCGGTACGTACCTCGGGTTTGAAGTCAAGGTTTGGTACGGGTTTTCGGTACAGTGGGGGAGAGTTTGGCTTTCCATGTTCCACTCAGGGGTGATGTAGTGTGCAGTAACAAATTGTACTTGTAGGGCTGTCAACGAATATTCTATATTGAAATTAATAATCGACTAAAAATATTTAAAAACAATAATAATTATATTAGATTGTGAAGAAAACAGCCCCCGGTGGGCGGTCTTTAGTGGTTAACATACCGTTGTATTCGTTTGGTACACTACGGAACAGCCGTTCGGTACGGTACACACTGAAACGGTTCGGTTCAGTACGGATACGTGTACCTTTACACCCCTAGTATGCAGTATGTATCAATTCAGCTGCCAGGGTTCTCACCCGCACCAAACCCCAGCACATCACCCCCACCCTCATCCACCTTCACTGGCTCCCCATCTAATCCCGCATCACCTACAAAACCTTCCTCATCACGTACAAGTCCCTCCATGCTCTGGCACCTCAGTACCTCACTGACCTCCTCCACCCCTACACTCAGTCACGGTCCCTGCGATCCTCTGACACCGGTCAGCTCTCCATTCCCCCGAACCAGAGTGCAGACCTTTGGGAACAGAGCTTTCAGCGTGGCAGCTCCCACTCTCTGGAACTCCCTCCCCGCAGAACTCTGCAACGCCCCAACTCTGGACTGCTTCAAGAAACTGCTCAAAACTCACCTCGTTAACCACATAAACATCGGAGGGCCCGGCAACGCACATGTCGCAGCACTTTGCCCTCGTCTGTCGGCTCCGGGCTGCGTTTTTGCCGATCAACCAATACATTGTTGAAAAGTTGAATTTGCCACCTTTCGATCGTCACCCTAGTTGACCTATTACGTGTTTCCAGTCTCGAGTTACAAGATGAAACATCCAACAAGCGTCATTTGACAAGCCATTCAGACAAGTCACCAAGTCCGGTTTGGCCGAAGGTTTCTGAACAGACCAGTCACCTCTGATGGCGAAGATTATTGACCACCTTTGTAGCCAATGAAATTCTGGAGCCAGGGGTGTCCCACGCGAGGGCTGATTGCAACAAGAAAGACAAAGAAGAAGCCGGGGAAGTTCTTTGTTTTGACTAGCGCCTCGGAATCAATGGCAGTGGACAGCCATTTTGGATAATCATGCCGAATTAACACTGGTACACACATTACAAAAACCTTTGTAAAACACACATTTCCTGTAGGATTGTTATCAACTTTGGACTTGTACTAGATAAGACTTCAGGCTATGGAACCGTTATGTTTTCCAGCTCCTACTACTCAAAAACAGGTATCTGGAAACAAGTAAACATAAATGTGAGTAAGCAAAACTTTTACTTCAGTGTGTTCAAACCTCTGTATCGCTATTTCATTAGCAGAGTGATTCTTCTTTTTTGTGGAAGAAAATTCTAAATGTTTCCTTTCAAAAGAGACCAGACTCACGTCAGGCGTGTTATGCAAAACTGCTCAAGTAGTTTAACATGACCTTTGACCTCTAGCTTCCGATACTTAATGTTATTTATACAATGGCATGCAAATATCTTGATTCTGATTGGCTGAAACAGTCAAGTTAGCCATTGTTATTTCGTATAACACACTCCACGTGACCCCAGATCCCTCCCACAAACGAATAACTTTTTCTGAATGAGTCCGCCATAGATAGACAAATGGAAGTATGAATATATTTTGAACGAATCCTCCCAAAAAGATAGTCAACTGGAATATGTTAGTTCGTTACACATATGTTGTGTCTGTCTACCATGTTTGTCTCTTGGCTGTTATTGCCCTATGTAAAGTGACCTTGGGTTTCATGAAAGGTGCTATATCAAATTAACTTATTATTAGGGATGCTCGATATTGGCTTTTTTACCGATACCCAGGGGTGTAAAAAGTACCCAGAAATTATACTTAAGTGAAAGTATGGGTACTGTCTCAAAATCTCACTCAAGTAAAAGTCAAAGTATCTGGCTAAAAACACACTTGAGTAAAAGTAAAAAAGTCCTACTTTTAAATGTACTTAAGTACTAAAAAGTTAAAGTACTTTTTTTTAAAAGGGGAACTATCTTATAAATGGCCTTTTTGAGTGTTTAGCATTGTTTCCTAGCTATGTGAACTTATATTAATATGATCTATGTCTCAAAATTCTCATATTGGCGCATTCTTCCAATTCTCCTCTCACAATATTCACCCTCACTGAACTGAGTCGTTTGAAAATGTGCCTATATGTGATGTCATATAGTCACTGCTGCATGTTAATGTTGAGATAGACGACAACTGCTGCACAGTGGTTTAGGTGGCACCTGCAGCCCAGGCTCAAAACAGCTCGAGATCTTGAGGTAGAAAAATGCTGTTTTTGAGGACTTGATTAGAAATACAAAACAATGAATAAAAAAAATATATATATTACAGAGGTGTTCCATAGACTCACAGGAATTGTGTAAAAGTGCCCAAATAGTGAAAGAAATAGTAAAATAGTTCCCCTTTAAAGGGATAGACCAGGGGTCTCAAGCTCATTCCATCGTGGGCCAAGTTTTCATTTTAACTACAGATTGCACCAGGTGAGTTAGTTGAAGAGGTGAGTCAATTAGTGAAATCATCAGCTGGTGTTTAGGCAAGGCTGGAATGAAACCAAGCATACACTCGGCCCACAATGGAATGTGTTCTGCGATAGACAATGCTGAAATGAAAGAACAGAGGACACTTTTTTTGCATTTAAATTATTTAATGCACTTCTCCATTGAAGGTAAACTAACATGGACGGCATTCACATCACAGCATGAATAATATCACAATATTAAAGACAGAATACTGTAGTATCCTGAATAATATCACAATATTAACCACAGCATACTGGATTATCCTGAATAATATCGCAATATTAAAGGCAGAATACTGGAGTACCCTGAATAATATTACAATATTAAAGGCAGAATACTGAAGTACCCTGAATAATATCACAATATAAACCACAGCATAATGCGGATCTGACTGTCTATTATTCTGATAGCAGGTGTTTAATCAAAGATCCCCGCTTTCTAGTCTTGCACAAGGACCAATCAGCATGGGTATGGGCGGGTTCATTTTCCATTGATGGGGATTTGATTGGCTGTTTACCCCCCAAAAAATTTAATAACTTCAGGTAATTAACATTACATATCTCTTGTTGTGGAATTAACACAACATTATGCATACTTTTGACAATAAATAAAATCAGAATTTGTTCATACTTGCTTGCCTGGCTAAATAAAGGTTATAGAAATGTAAAATCTAAATTTTTTTGAAAACCGATACCGATATTTTCTGATATCACATTTTAATGCCGATATCGGCCGATAATATCGGTAGGCCGATAATATCGGACATCCCTACTTATTATTATTATTATTATTAGTAGTATCTGCCGTTAATGGTAGCTGATCAATATGGAGAAGATGCTGCTATTTGTATCCATGAAGCCATGGACTTATTTTCATCATGTGTTATTATCCTGTTTGCAACAATGTGGCCAATCAGGCACTTTTGTAACCAACTGTCTCTCAATATCTCATTGCATTATGGTAGATGGACTGCATTTATATATCGCTTTTATCCAAAGCTCTTTACAACCTAATGCCTCACAATCACCCATTCACTCAGTGGCTGGAGAGGTAGAGCAGTCGTCTGGTAATCCGGAGGTAATTCCGCTCCTCCCAGGCAACGTGTCGAAGTGTCCTTGAGCAAGACACTTAACCCCCTAACTGCTCCCGATGAGCAGGTTGGCACCTTGCATGGTCGCCTCTGTCGTTGGTGTGTGAATGGGTAAAATGTGAGGAACAAATTGTAAAGCGCTTTGGATATAAGCTTGATATAAATGCACCACTTACTCACACATTCATGCCGGTGTGTGTGTGTGTGTAGTTGTGAGTGTGTGTCAGTGCATGTTTGTCCTCTACTGAGCTCTCCAGGGGGGGGGGGGGGGGGGCACATCAGGGTTGTGTGACTGATGAGAAAGTGTATTGTTTTCTTCTGCTCCGTCACTCTCACCTTCCTGTAGTTCTGCTTGATTTACTGCACACCTCTTCCTCCTCCAGACCCCTGAGAGGTCTTCAGAACTGGTAAATGTAACCACGGTAACCGCTACACACACACACACCTACGCAAAGATTGGCTAGGGAATTCCTACATTTTTTCCGTAGGTCATGTGTGCCTGAGGAAACAAGGTTTGCTGCCACATTCCAATAGAATTATACCAGCAAATTCCAGTATGTTATACCATATCCAGTGTCTTATACCGGAAAAGTACCTCAAAGGAATTTCACTTTGTGTATTGCTAGACTTATAAGAGGGCCTTCCTTTCAATTACCTCAATACCCCATTAACATAATACAGTATAAGCTTATCTGACAACACTGTGTATGATTAACCCCACCTTGGTCACAATCCCAGCCAAAATGTGGTTCAAGTGTGCAGCCAGGGAATCAGGCAGGGATACCCATTAACTCCTGTTAATACTCAATACTTTAGTGTCCATTGGTCAGTCTAAATCAATAATAGCCAACCGTTTCACCTCATTCTGTAGTTGTTCGAATTGATTTAAATTGTTTAATCGATTCTCTGTTTCTATATTGTTTTTGTATTATGTATTGTACCTCTCGACATCATTGTAAATGAGAGCTTGCTCTCAATGATCTTTTCAAGATTAAATAATGATTGAATGAATGAATGTTTTCAAGTCTAGAAGGTCTCTGTATATTGTTGAAATACATTATAACTTGAACACATGATCACACAAATACATTTACAACATCAATACCTGTGATGTTAAAGGGGACATGCGTTGCTATTCCTAGCACTATTTGGGCAACTTTACACAATTGTATCCATGCTTGGAGGTCACTGTACCTTTGGTGCGACTTCCAGAGACAAGTCTCCGCAGGGACCGGAGGAATTTGAGCACCCCCTGTCTGCAGCGGCCGGTACAGCAAGACATCCCTGAGATAGCAGCAGGTTCTCTCTGGAGAAATAATGTCCACAGTCCTCCAATAACGGCCCCCAACAGGGTCGAGACCCTTCAAGGTTCCCATGGAAAAATGGATGTCACTTTAAAAAAAAAGGGGGTGGGTGGAGATTTTCTTCCTTTTCCGAGAAGTGTTATCAAAGATTTTAACCCTTGAAAATCGTATCGTCCCTTTTAGAAAATTCTGTTCGCGAAAGCTGAGATAAACGTTTAAAATCGATGATGAGACAGAGCTAACCCTGTCGCACCAAACTCGATGTATTTCATGCACTCATTGAAAAAAGGTGTCATTGGCAAACGTTCCTCCGTTGGTGAGCGATGATCTGATATTGAGGGACCTCGCAAGGTTTGGAAAAGTGGTGGCCCCGTTGAAAAAAATGTCTTCAGGTTTCAAGGCACCGGAACTGAAGCATGTGGTTTCTCACCGAAGGCAGACGTTCATTGTAATGAACAGACGTGATGATGAGTTAGATCTTAATTTTAAAGTAGTAATAGACGGGTTTGAGTACATTATCTTTGCGACAACACAAAACATGCGCTGTTTTGCGTGCGGAAAAGAGGGGCATCAGAGAAAAGCCTGTCCTGGGGAGGGGCCGAGCAGGGGGGAAAATGATGGGGAAGGTGAGAGACCGAAAGGAAGAACAGCTTGGGGTGGGAATCGAGGGATTGAGGGGGGGGGGGGGGGCAGGGGATGAGGGGTAGTGGGGAGGTTTCTGAGAAGGTTTTGGTACCAGATGGAAGTGATAAGGAAAGGGAAGGAGGAGGTAAGGCTGAGATTGCAACACAGGGAAAGGATGGTGGAGTTGGAAAGGTGGGGGGGGGGGGGGGGGGGGGTGGTATCAGGAGCTTGTCTCAG
>NC_140172.1:12765775-12838275 GCF_963971535.1 Notolepis coatsorum | reverse complement strand
GTCAGGCAAGCGATACAGGAGTCTCAAGGCGAGCACAGAAAGACTCAGAAGAAGCTTCTATCCCCAGGCCATCAGGCTGCTAAACGAACAATGAATGAACACTACACAACAACAACCACCAAACGCACATAGCACACACATCCACACGCACACACTCACTTTAAACAAACACACTGTAGCACCCACTCCACACACTTGTAGCACACACCCACTTTAAACAAACACACTGTAGCACCCACTCCCCACACTTTATATTTATGGATGAAGGATTGCACTACAACTCGTACACCTTACTGTAAATTGTACCTAAAATTGTACCTCATCCCATTTCTGCTTTGCACTAGATAGTACTGTACATTAGTACACTGCATAGTATTGTGTATTGTATATTATATGGTAACTCAGAACATTGTACATATGTCTATACCGAACACTGTGACCTCATTTTCTTCTTCTAAATTCATGCTATATTATGTTATTATGTTATTTGATACTATCTTGTCTAGCACAGTCTCTGGAGCGTAACAGTAAGAAGCATTTTGTATGAAAGTATTCTGTACTTCTGTATGACAACTATTAAAGAACTTGAAGAACTTGAACTTGAACTTGAAGTGGTGGGCCTGATCTCTGCCAACAACGAGAGGGCCTACCTGGAAGAGGTAGGTTGATGATTGTGGACTTCAGGAGGTCGGGGTCAGGGACTACAGCCCCCTCAGCATCGACGGGGCACCGGTTGAGAGAGTGAACAGTTTTAAGTACCTTGGAGCCCACATATCCGAGGACTTGACATGGACCACACACATTGACAGTGTTGTGAAGAAGGCACGACAACGCCTCTACTTCCTCAGGCGCCTAAGGAAGTTCCAAGTCAGTCAGAAGATCCTTAAGAACTTACTCATTCACAATAGAGAGCATCCTGACTGGCAATATCACCTCCTGGTTTGGGAATAGCACCGCACAAGACCGAAGCAGACTACAGAGAGTGGCACGTTCAGCCGAACGCACAATTGGAGGGGGGCTTCCCACTCTCCAGAAAATTTACAAGAAGCGGTGCAGGGGTAAGGCTAAGAGAATTATTAAGGACTCGAGCCACCCAAACAACTGCCTCTTTGAACTGCTGCGGTCAGGCAAGCGATACCGGAGTCTCATGG
Source organism: Notolepis coatsorum (assembly GCF_963971535.1). NCBI lineage: Eukaryota > Metazoa > Chordata > Actinopteri > Aulopiformes > Paralepididae > Notolepis > Notolepis coatsorum. Next base: position 12,837,124 of record NC_140172.1, on the reverse strand, counting down.
AAAGCACAGAAAGACTCAGAAGAAGCTTCTATCCCCAGGCCATCAGGTTGCTCAATGAACAATAACACTATTCAACAACCATCAAATGCACTCACAACACACACATCCACACGCACACACAAACAACACACTGCAGCACCCACTCTCCACACTTTAGAACACCTAAACACACTTTATATTTATTGGTAAAGGATTTGCACTACAACCCATACCTCAGTACACCTTACTGTAAATTGTACCTAAATTGTACCTCATCCCATTTCTGCTTTGCACTATATAGTATTGTATATTAGTATATTGCATAGTATATTGTATATTGTACGGTAACTCAGTTACTCTATTCTGCATCGAACATTGTACATATGTATATACTGAACACTGTGTCTACGTACGTGACTTCTATTTTTACTTCTATTTTTACATGCTATACTATTTTATTTAATTTTATACTTATCTTGTCTAGCACAGTCTCTGAAGCGTAACAGAAAGATGCATTTTGTATAAAAGTATTCTGTACTTTTGACTGTATGACAACTATTAAAGAAACTTGAAACTTGAAACTACCACCACCACCACCCCCACCCCCACCCCCACCACCACCACCACCACCACCACCACCACCACCACCACCACCACCACCACCACTACCACCACCATCCCCATCCCCACCACCACGACTACCACCACCACCACCACCACCACCACTACCACCACCACCACCACTACCATCACCACCACCACTACCACCACCACCACCACTACCATTACCACCACCACTACCATCACCACCACCACTACCATCACCACCACCACTACTACCACCACCACCACCACCACCACTACCACCACCACTACCACCACCACCACCACCACTACCACCACTACTACCACCACCACCACCACCACCACCACCACTCACTCTCCCTCCTCCCCTCTCACTCTCTTTCACCCCGACACTCTCTCTCTATCCTTTTCAAGTACAATCACTTAATCAATCAAATGTATTTGTATAGCACATTTAGACATGACACTATGTCAACCAAAGTGCTTCACAGTAAGTCGCATAGCTAAAAAACAAAGGAAAGTGCTAAAGTATAGAATAAACAGAAAATATAAACAACCAACGGACAGACAAAGAAACAAAACAACACGTCAACAAGCAAAGCAAGAGTCCGAGTGAGTCAGGGAAGGCCAGGGAGTATAGATGGGTTTTGAGTTTAGATTTAAAAGACTCGACAGTACACACAGATACTCTAGCTTTGAAGATCATGGAAGCCACCAAGCATGTGATATCTCGAAAGGTATAGGCGGGTTGCCATGACATTGGTGGGCAACATTAATGAAGAGGTAAGATATTGATCGTGGGGACCCCATGACCTTTCCGCTAGTGCCATCGTTTTTAACCCTTTCACTACCACACTACCAAATGGTTAACCCTTTCACTGTGACAATACAGAAGGTTAACCCTTTCACTGCCACACAACAATGGGTTAACCCTTTCACTACCACACTACAGAAGGTTAACCCTTTCACTACCACAGATGGCCAGATTGCAATAACATTTGCTATGCACATTCATGACCCAAAGAGGAATACATATATTTTTGTATCCACTTTTTCTCCCCCTTTTTTCTATTTTTCTCCCATCCCAATTTCGTATATCCAATTCTTCCCTCCCCTGTCTTGAACGTTGCTAGACTATGCCTCCCACAGGTTGGTTGTAGTGAGGATAGAAGCCTTGCATCACGTGTCCCCTCCGGTACACGAGGAGGCAGCCTGTCGCATCTTTTCACCGCAGCAGCTCGAACTCTCAGTGGCGAGGAGTAACGCGTGGGAGGCTCACGCTGCCCCCGTCACTTCCTGCTTCCGTCGCACCACCGTCACCAAACCGACCTGTAGGAGTCGCTGTCCACAACGTCAAATCCCCACCCACCGGCTTTCCCACCCTATAACACTGCCAATTGTGTTAGTATGAACGACCGGCCAGCCGGTAGCAACGCCGAGAGCTGGGATCGAACCGAGCGTCTCCTGCGTTAGAGGCGAGCGCCTTGCCCACTGCGCCAATCAGCCGCCCCTAAAGAGGAATACATCTATTAATTTTGGGCACCGCATGACCTTTCCTCTAGTGCCTCCATCAGACTAAACGTTCCATTTTCAGATGCGCATATCTTGTGACTACCCAGTGACATGAAGATTGGGGAGATTGTTGACCTTGGACCTCTACCGAGTCCATTCTTCTAGTTTTTTGATCTAGTAGAATAAGGGAAAAAAGTGTAGCTGGTACAAGATCTTAATTACCACACCAAGATGGCGGTATGTGCACAACGCAAGGCTCTGCATCTCTCCAGTTTTTGCGAATTAGCAGGAATATACCTATTTGTTTTAAGTATGCTCACTCAGAACAGTCTTGCTTTTATATCGTACACCTAACAATATCTTTTGGACGTTGGATTACAACATTCTGACAATGTCCTCGGCGATCTACAGCTCCCCGACGAGATCACTCTGACACTGGGGAAGATCATCACAGCGCGGCCGGCTGGCCGAACCCCCTGCTAGGCTGAAGCTAGCTCCCCATCGCCCGTCGTTACCCAGCCTCTTCCTAGCTAACGTGTGGTCTCTGGCAAACAAAATGGATGAACTGCGGCTGCAAATTATCAATCATAAATGGATTGCAATGTACAGTAATGATCTTCACGGAAAGCTGGTTTAATAGCGGGATTCACAACAGTGCTGTTGAGATGCCAGGACACACTCTCTACAGGGCGGACAGAACAGCCGACAGCACGGGGAAAAACCAGAGGTGGAGGTCTGTGCATTTATGTAAACAAAACTTGGTGCACAAACACCTCCACCATTGTGAGTCACTGCTCTGCTAACGTGGAATATGTCAGCATTAAATGCAGAGACCATTCTATCAACCAGTGGAACTTTCAGCTACCCTTGTGACTGCAACCTACGTATAGTCTACCCCCTGACGCTAATGCTATGCTAGCAATGAAGGCACTTGATATGGACATAAGCAAACAACAGAACGCACACCCAGAGGCAGCCTTTACTGTTGCAGGAGATTTTAACCACTCCAACCTAAAGTCTGTTCTCCCCAAAGTTCACCAGCATGTCTCTTGTCCCACAAGAGGAGACGAGACATTAGACAATGTTTACAACAATATAGCTGATGCATATTAATCTGTTCCCCTCCCCCACCTGGTGACAATCTGACCACCTCTCTCGTGATCCCAAAGTACACCCGACTCATCAAACATGTGAAGTGCTCATCAGAACAGTTCAGTTTATAGCCTGCAGGGGCAGACTCTGAGCTGCAGCAGTGGTTTCAACACACAGACTGGAGTATTTTCTCCACTCAGGCCAACCCGGACCCCCACCCAGACATAGACTCCTATACCACCTCTGTTATTGATAGTGTCACCACCCTTCAAACATATCATACATTCCCCAATCAGAAGCCATGGATGAACAAAGATGTTCATTCACTACTAAAGGCACAACGTGATACTGCTTTTAGATCCAGTGACACGCAGGCCTACTGTTCAGCCAGGGCTATCAAGCGGGCCAAGCATAGCCGCAAGCTAAGGGGTGAAGAGCACTTCAACAACTCTCCCCACAACCACTGACTCCTCCCTCCCTGATGAGCTCAATAACCTCTATACCCGATTTGACAGAGACGACCAGGAGGCACCCACCAAGGCTGCCCTGGCCTCCCTGCCAACCTCCCTTATCATGGTATGCAGAGAGTCTATATGTGATCATGTAGCCTTTGATGCAGAACCAATTTCCTCTCACTGCACATTCAGCTGTACCTGCTGTGCTGACTTGGCCTTCGATCTCATTAAACTCACACTTTTTATATTTCCACTATCTCATCCTGAGAAAGACCTCATCTTGACCCCGACCCAAGAAATGACTCGGTCTAACCTGAATGAGTTTGTTTTTCTGCATTCCATGTTGCCATCAATCAGCCTCCCACAAAATAATGTTTCTATACTTACTTAAGTACTATTTTGGGGGATTTGTACTTTACTCGAGTGTTATTAGGTTTGTATACTTGTAATTTTACTAAATTACATTTCAGAGCAAAAAAACATACTTTTTACTCCTTACATTTAAAATGTAGCCCTACAAAGTATAAATCTTGCAGGTCCAACCATTTTAATTAGTATTTGTTTCTCTGGCCAAACTAACGTTAACGTTATTAATCCTGCAGCCTCACTTTATTTAAAAACAGCCAATCAAATCCCCATCAATGGAAAATGAACCCGCCCATACCCATGCTGATTGGTCCTTGTGCAAGACTAGAAAGCGGGGATCTTTGATTAGACACCTGCTATCAGAAGAATAGACAGTCAGAAAAAAAGGTTTTTACTTAAACTAGTACATTTAAAAGTAGAAACCATTTAACTTCTACTCAAGTGTGTTTTTAGCCAGGTACTCTGACTTTCATTTGAGTACGATTTTGAGACGGTACCCATACTTTCACTTAAGTATAATTTTTGGGTACTTTTTACACCCCTAAAAACAGGCGAGAGAGTATGCAGCGCTAAAAACCATCAGCCAATCATGTCAATACAGAGCAGTATGGAGAGAGCCATAATGTTACAACATTTTTGAGGCGCACTGAGCTTCCGGACAGACCCTCTGCAAGCCGCTGGAGTCTATGCAATTGCATCATATAGTGCTGCTGTACTGCATGCAGGGTTGAACATAAATCGAGTGCTACCAGTGGGGATGATGACAAACAAAGACTGGTCTCCATGGCGATGCAGCTTGCTCATGAGGCAAGAGCAGGACGTGGGTCAGAGGGCCGACTAATACACTATTCATCTTCTCTTTTTTGTATCCACTTTTTCTCCTCTTTTTCTATTTTTCTCCCATCTCCAATTCCACTGTGCCAATTCTCCCTCCCTTGTCTTGAACATTGCTCGCATATGCCCCCCACTGGCCGGTTGTAGGGAGGATAGAAGCCTTGCATCACGTGTCCCCTCCGATACACGAGGAGGCAGCCTGTCACATCTTTTCACCTGCCAGCGTGGACTCTCATTGGCGAGGTGTAACGTGTGGGAGGCTCACGCTGCCCCCGCCATTTCCTGTCTCTGCTGTGCAGGCGTCCCCCAACCGACCTGTAGGAGTCGCTGTTTACAACGTCCAGATTACCACCCATCGACTTCCACCCGCTGACTCTGCCAATTGAGCCAGTATGACGGCCGGCCCAAGCCGGAGGCAACGCTGACAGCCGGAGTCGAACCCGGTGTCTCTTGCGTTGGTGACGAGCGCAATGTCCGCTGCGCCACCCAGCCGCCCTACACTATTCATCTTCTGATATTGATATGTTGACAGCATGCACTCTGCAGCTCAGTCCTTGTTCATTGGACAGAGGTGCAGTAGCACCAAAAATATGACGTATGACACATCAAAAAGAAAGTTGCACACCGGTCAGTGTTGACGTATATTTTGGCCGTTTGGTTAATAACTAGTCAAACCAACTACTAAACGCCACTGACAGACACAGCGACCACACTCGGTCACACAGAAAACACACACACACACACCACACACCACACACCACACACACAGGGGCGTAGCTGGGGGGGGGTAGCTTAGGATGATTCCAAGGGCCCAGCACTGGGGGGGGGGCCCCAAAAAAAAGACATCACTCAGGTGTATTATTGATGCTCTCATTGATACTATGTTTGTTTCTGAAGTGTGTGTGTGTGAGATATATAGAGAGAGAGGGGGGGCTTTGGTAGACTATTGCATTGGTCCATTCATTGAAGATGAACGCAATGCGACATCCTTTACTAGGCTCACCCACCAACAGTGCAGGTGCTGAACTGCTGATCCGAATGTATAGGTAAAAACCATATTATTATCAAAAAAAAAATGGCCAAAAAAAATTCCGCTTGCGCGCTTATGCGCGCTCGCATTCACTGGGGGCCTACAAATACATTCTTTCATGGGGCCCAGAATCTGGAGCTACACACACACACACACACACACACACACACACACACACACACACACACACACACACACACACACACACACACACACACACACACAGAAAACACACACACTCACATCATAAAATAACACACAGACACACACACACACACACATATAGACACACACACATATACACACACACATACATAAAATAACACACAAGGCGGCTGGGTGGCGCATTGGACTAAGCGCTCGTCACCAACGCAAGAGACACCGGTATCGAATCCGGCTGTCAGCGTTGCCTCCGGCTTGGGCCGGCCGTCATACTGACTCAGTTGGCAGAGTCAGTGGGAGGGAAGTCGATGGGTGGTAGTCTGGTCGTTCCTACAGGTCGGTTGGGGGACGCCTGCACAGCAGAGACAGGAAAATGGCGGGGGCAGTGTGAGCCTCCCACACGTTACTCCTCGCCAATGAGAGTCCACGCTGACATGTGCCTCGACATGTATCGGAGGGGACATGTGATGGGCTTCTACCCTCCCTATGACCGGCCAGTGGGGGGCACATGCGAGCAACGATCAGGACAGGGGAGGGAGATTTGGCATGAGAGGGAAATTGGGATGGGAGAAAAATCACAGAAAAAGTAGGTCAAAAAAATTCTAAAATAAAAGAACACACAGACACACACACATATTATACACACACACACACACACACACACACACACACACACATAAATACACACACACACTCACATATTACATACACTCACACACACAAAAAACACATACACTCACACACTCACATCATAACATAACACAGACATAACACACATCACATATTGATAACAGACATTATATAACACACTTACACACACATAGAAAGATACACACACAGTCACACACACTCACTCACATACCCCCACACCAGTGGAGGCTGCTGACCAAATTTTTAGGTGAAGCACAAATTATTATATTATATTATATATTAAATAATATTTTTAAAACATCCCCCACTGTGTGTCAGTGGTCAGTGGACACAGATGAAAACATATTAACATTAGGTGACAGCGGACCTGACCAGATGAAAACATATTAGGTGACAGCGCATCTGACCAGATGAAATCATATTAGGTGACAGCGCACCTGACCAGATGAAATCATATTAGGTGACAGCGCACCTGACCAGATCAAAACATATTAGGTGACAGCGCACCTGATCAGATCAAAACATTTTAGGTGACAGCGCACCTGACCAGATCAAAACATATTAGGTGAAGGTGACAAGGAAGCCACAGACTCATACCCCCCCCGACACTCAACTAACCGCCTCGGACAGTCCTTCATACCAGTGGCCATCAGGCTCCACAACAGTGGGCAGCGACTGCTGCCAGACATCGACCTAGAACTAATAGGAACCCAAGTAGGACAATAACACTACCTTATGCATACTGCACCTTATGTGGATACTGTGATACTGTGAATAATGAATAATGTATATTTCAGTTAGTTAGATAGTAAATTATATTGACCTATTTGTTTACACTGCTTGTGTTGTTTTCACAACCTGTACCCCCCCCCCCTTATCCCATGCTGCTATGATGCCTGAATTTCCCCAAGGGGATCAATAAAGGAATATCTTATCTTATCTTAAAAGGAAAGATGAAATTACCTACCTGGGTTCCATCCTATAGAGGCAAATCTTTCCTGTGACAAAATTGGATCCAATGTAATAAAACTAAGTCAACCAACGAACTAGATTCCTGTACCGGATCTCCTCTCTGGTAAACAAGAATACCTTGAAGACTCTAACAGGAGCACTCATTCAAGGGTACTACGACTATGCTTGCACCTCATGGTACCAAAGCACCTCAAAGGCACTAAAAACAAGATTACAAACATCACAAAACAAACTGGTCAGACTACTGCTTGACCTTACTCCTAAAACCCACCCCACCCCTGTCCACTTTGACAACCTATGATGGCTTAGAGTAGACGACAGAGTACAGCAACTTGCAATGGGCCTGGTCTACAAGATACACTACACCACTAAGATACCCATGTGCATGTCGAAATACTTCCCAAAGGTCAGTGAATACCACGACCACAACACCAGAGGGAGTTCCACAAATCATGTTCAACCCAGATAAAAGAATAAAAAAAAAAAAAAAAAAAACGTTTTTTTTAATAAAAGAAAATAGTCATAACTTAGAAATTAGATTGCATAGGTCTATGAATCGATATCGCGATTCTGTTTCGATTAATTGCCCAGCCCTACAGTGTGTACAGTAAGTTAGCTTGGTGATTATCATTGTGATGTAGGCTAAGCTGCCTAGCTACTGTTAGCATACAAGCACTGTAGCCTACTTACTTTTTCATCCACAACGTTTTTTCTGATCCAGATGCATAAATCCACTTCTTCATGTTGCTCAGTTGCTGGTTTATACTTCGGTCCTAATGTTGGCGCAAAGTTTAATTTAGCCTGACTTGTTATAGCTGTACAGCTTACTAACTACTAAACAACAACTTTCTCATAGTCTCAACTTTCACATAGTCAAAATGGGCCCAGCTGCATGTCCGGAGGATAGGTTTAGCTCGGGCCAATCTCAAGTTTCTCAAGTTTCTTTATTAGTTGTCATACAGAAGTACAGAATACTTTTATATAAAATGCTTCTTTATGTTACATTTTGTATAAAAGTATTCTGTACTTCTGTATGACAACTAATAAAGAAACTTGAGAAACTTGAGATTGGCCCGAGCTAAACCTATCCTCCGGACATGCAGCTGGACCCATTTTGACTTTGCAATGCAGAAATCTCTAATTGGATTTGCAAGGCTGCCAATCATATTCAACCTCCGTGTATTGGATGTCAAGGGCTGTCAATCAATCAATCCTCCATTCAATGGCAAGAGTTTAACTGCACAGACCGTGCTTAGATGAAGTTAATAGCCTATTTTGATTCGCTGTTATTTATTATTTATTTAACAATGGGTCACACCTGTGAAGTTTTCTTCACGAATAATTACTGCAGGCAATACTGCAGTGCAGGCCTGCTCAGAGCTGTCAATTTTGGCAATTTTTGAAGAAAAAATTATTCACTGGCATTTTTTTTACAGAGGAAAACATTTATAATAAAAAAATAATAATAATAATAATTTAAAAAAAATCTATATATATCGTTTTTTTTTTTTTTTTTTTTTTTTTTTTAATATATAGGTATATGTAAATTAATAATAATTATGAATTATGAGTGAATTTGTGTTTCATGTGTTGTCATAGAGAAACCTCCACTGCCCCACACACAGGACACACCCCTGATAGCAGTTGAGATTCTGTGGGCGTGGCTAGACTCTTCATTTGAAATCTATTGGTTAGAAACTTGTCATTGGAGCAACCCATTTTGGATGTGAGGGGGTTCAGGAATTTTTTTTAATTAGCTGATCAGGGGAACACGAGGACAGAACGTGGCCTTGTTGTTGAAGAGAGGAACCTTGACTTGTCTTCAGCAATTTTTTTATAAATACCACCAAAGAAAGCCTTTCTGCTTCTCGGTTTTACCGCCGCCGTCTTCTTTTTACACAAAACCAGTAAAGTGAGCTTTAGAAATCAACTTCAGTGTCAAATAGTCACATGAAAGCTGAACCAATGTTTGAAATAATTATATCTTGAATATCTACGGGTGTGTGTCCAATTACCACATATTTTCAGACACCAGGGCTGGCTCAAATCACAAATTACTTTGGGTATGCAATCGACAGGCGTTTTATGCAAAATGTGCCGGACTGTTAAAGGGGTTAACCTAACCCCTTAAGCTTACCCCACATTTAGCTTAAAACGCCTGGCGATTGCATACCCAAAGTAATTTGCGATTTATTATACTTTATACTTATATATACCATGCATGAGTCTGGTCTCTTTTGAAAGGTAACATTCTGAAGTTTCTTAGACAATAAAGAAAATCACTTTGAGTGCTAATGTACGTTTTTGTAATGTGTGTACCGCAATAATTCAGCGTGATTATCCAAAATGGCCGTCCACCCCCATTAATTCAGTCAAAACAAAGAACTTGTTCGTCTTCTTCCGCCCCCTTCTCGTCGAACGTGGTCACTCATCGGAACGGTCTACTGTAAGTACAGTTACTCTTCTATAATGTCCATAGCTCCGCCACTTTTTCATCAGATTGCAACATGGTTCTTTTCTAGACGCTCGCAGAAAGGTAAAGAAACAATATACGTTGTATTTTATGGCAATACCCTTCAATAACGTAGTGAGATATAATTACGAAAATAACGTTAAAAAGCGGCTCCAAGTTTGACAGTGGCTGGCGTGAGCTGGGTAGTGTGGTTTTATGAAATTTCGACATCCATAGAAAGCCCTGGGTCTCCTCTTTCTCTTTTTTTTTTTTTATTGGTCTTTTTCCCCCTCCATTTTCCTCCGATTTTCTCCCCATCCCAATGTTAGTCGTGTGCCAATTCCCAGTCCCTTCCTGGTCGCTGCGCTTTACCCCCTACAGTCAGATCATATGGGAGAGTGGAGGCTACCACGTGCTTCCTCCGACACACGTCCAGCCAATCACCGCTTCTTTTCACCTGGCAGCGCGGATTCTCACTGAGAGGGCGTAGCGTGTGGGAGGACCACACTATCCCCCTCACGTCCAATCCGCGCTTAGCAGGCGCCCCGACCGAACTGTAGGAGTCGCTGTTTACAACGACCCGGACCCACCCCGCCAGCTTCTCCCACCCTCTGATACAGCCAATCGTATCAGTGCAGACGGCCAGCCAAGCTGGTGACAACCCCGGAGCTGTGAGCTGGATTCGAACAGGCAAATCCAACTCAGCTCCGGGGTTGGTGACGAACGCAATCTCCGCTCGACCACCTAACCGCCCCCCCTGGGTCTCCTCTTTCTTAGGACTACAACCATTTCATGACGCCGTCATTTCCTCATGTTTATATCATCCAGTGTCCGATGCAATGCGCGGATAATTCTATAAACTCATATTTCGCTAATAACACTTAAAATTAGGGATGCTCGATATTGGCTTTTTTACCGATATACGGATATTGTCCAACTCTTAATTTCCGATACCGATATCAACCGATATCAACCGATACCGATATATGCAGGGTCCCCCCCCAAAATGGAATAATTTCAGGTAATTAACATTACATATCTCTTGTTGTGGAATTAACACAACATTATGCATACTTTTGACAATAAATAAAATCAGAATTTGTTCTTACTTGCTTTCCTGGGTAAATAAAGGTTATAGAAATGTAAAAAAAAAATCAAAAAAAATTAAAGAAAATTGAAAACCGATACAGATATTTTCCGATATCACATTTTAATGCTGATATCGGCCGATAATATCGGTAGGCCGATAATATCGGACATCCCTACTTAAAATCATTGGTAAACAAACATAGTGCTGAAAATATAGATTTTGACTGCTGTTTTGATAGGGTTAGGGTATTTACTTAAGCATTACATCACGCGCAGGAGTGGTTTGTGAACAATAAACATGCCTAGGGGTGGTCGTTAGACCCCCCTAGGCATGGTTTATTGTTCACAAATCACGACTGCAAGTGGTGTAAAGCTTTTATACAACTGCCACATTCATCCAACCTTATTTCTATACAATAAACACACATTAATCGAAGATTTATTGAAAAAACCATCCGCCAGAAAAAGTAGTTCCCACAACTACAAAAAAGACAATTTGCCTCCATGTGGAAGCAGATCGGAAGTGCATCCAACCAACTAACACATCCAACTGTGTATTATTGGAATGATTGAGAGAAGTTGCCTCATGTGGAAGCAGCTTGAAGTGCATCCAACCAACTAACACATCCAACTGTGTATTATTGGAATGATTGATTGAAAATTTTATTACCAGATGCAGAATGGGTACAATACAGTACGGCTCAATACACACAATTGTTAAGGGAATGCAGACCTACTTTCCATAGAACTTCATTCTTAGATGCTTCTATAGAAAGTAGGTAAAACAAATTAAAAAGTTTTCTTTGCCCTATAGGAAAAAAACGTTTTCTTCGCCCTATTCTTTTATTTATTTTTTTAAACCTACTGTAGAGGGCCTAAACTTAACCAGTTGGAAACCAAGCGTACAGTAATAAAATTAGCAATCAATCAATCAATCAATCAACTCAATAGGCCATGCTCACTTAGAACAGCGCAGCACCCAGCTCTCTCTCAGTCTGACTATAACCTGCGTTGCAGGCAGAGTGTGTGTGTGTGTGTGTGTGTGTGTGTGTGTGCGTGTGTGTGCGTGTGTGTGTGTGTGTGTGTGCGTGTGTGTGCGTGTGTGTGTGTGTGTGTGTGTGTGTGTGGGGGGGGGGGGGGGGGGTGGCGGTGGGTGGAGACTAGAGCGAGCGCTGACAGTCGAAAGGAAAAAAAATTGAAAAAAAAAATTGAAAATTAATCAATCAATCAATCCGCGATTTTTCTTTTGTTACAGAATGATTCAAGACCCATCAATTACATCATCCAACATTGTTTAAACGACTAAGACATTCGCTGTGAAAGAATCGCTTGATATTTAGTCGTTTAGTCGACCCCCTCCACGGCAGATTTTTTAACATTTAATGAACACCTGTATGTGCAATTTCCTGCAATATAGAGCCTTCAATCTTGACCAAAATAAAGCTGCTCTTTTCACTATAAAACTCAGTTTATATTGCAGTATGATAGCTATAATAATAATAACTTCACTGCGAGGGCTCTTTTAGCTAACGCTAGCTTGGCACGTATGATAGCCAATTACTATTATAATAATAATAATAATAACTTTCCCATCCTCCCAAAGCCCCTCCGGCCCCGTTCACATCCGCAGCGCAGTACCAACAACAACAACAACAACAACTAATTGACGCTATCAATAGCCCCAGTGAGCGCGGCGGCTGAATGAATGAATGAAAACGTTAGGTTATAACTATAACCAAGTTCTGTTAACGGTAGTGAACGCTCAGCGTCTCATGCATAATCTCGCTTCAGCGTATGCACACTGAATAAATTTCAAATGTACCTTTAAATGCCAGCATTAATCTGGCCACACCCCCATCCGCTCACCTACATAAGCAGGGATGGGCCACACACTCATCTCCTTCCCAACAAATTTCATCACAATGAAAAATCAAGGGCCTGCAGCAGCGTCTAGACGCTGAGCGTTCACTAGTGTTAACAGAACTTGGTTATAGTTATAACCTAACGTTCTGTGCCACACTAGCTCACGCTCAGCGTCTCATGCATAATAGGAGCTGAGCGGGAGCTAGAAGCTCGACAAATGTACCCTGCTGAGGCCCCCCACAACCATCAGACCAGGGAGGGCCGAGCCCCCCCGACCCACCCTAATGGAGGGCACCCCCCCTATTGGTGGCTTCACGGGAGGGCGACGGACCCGACCGTGCGAAGAGGCACTCAAGCAACTCAACGCACAGGGTGAGCAGACCGTGGCTTGACCCCACGACTACACACACGCACAACCCGCATGCCACCCGGGAACGAACGGAGGAACAACCTCGTTACTGCCCCCAGAATCACGGGGTCAAGGGCAAACCCAACCCCGTGGCAAGGCCGTAGCAGCGGAGCGCGAAGGAAGACCCAGACCCACCAAAAGGACTGGACTCCCTGGAATGGGGGCCCGGAGAAGTCCATGATGCCAGCATCAAGACCCCACCAGGTGGGCACGTAGTGCCCCGCCCCCCACATCTCCAGCGTATTCGGACAAAGGCCCCTCAGTTACTGCACCTGGTATTCCCAGGCGGTATCCCATCCAAGTACTAACCAGGCCAGAACCTGCTTAGCTGCCGAGATCGGACGAGATCGGGCGTGTTCAGGTTGGTATGGCCGTAGGCCGAGCGGGCCCTGTCCCCCCAATAGTACACCGCCTGGCACACTGACCCTGCAGAACAGGCAGTCAGCATGGCCGTAAGCACACAAAAAAGGTTAACCAACGGAAGCAGGCAGCGCACCGGGGAAAAACCAGGCAACAGGCTGTTAACCCTAGCCTGGAGACTGCGGACGAGACAGGCGCCAGAGGGGACAGCTGAACACAGCCGCCCCCGGCGGAAGGGGCGTATGCTGGCGTTGTTGCATGACCAAGCCTCCATTTAAAAAACCCCACCCAGAGGGGTTGAGGCAGAGAAGGCTGACACGATTGGCAGACGTCATGAACGTGCAGGGGCACCCTCAACCGGTGAACCCGAGAGTTGACACTGCTCCAACACACCAGGGAATCAACCACCTTGGCGTTACCCAATGCGGTGGTTGTTCCTATAACCCCTCAAAAAAACTCCAAAACACACCTGCGGGTATACACCGGCTATACCGCAGTACAAGTGTCTCAGTTTTCAAAAAAGGGTTAACCCAGGCCTACGGGTCGACGAACATTACCTCGGACCGGGCCTGGCGATACGGGAAGCACAGGGTCACCAGAGGAGGTCAAAGACCACCCCAACAGGCCCCTCTTCGCCATGCGTGAGAGAGGAGCGAAAAAGAATGGAGAACCAGCCCCTAAGCACACCGTACTTGGTATTCCCAGGCGGTCTCCCAACCAAGTACTAACCAGGACCAACCTGTGTACAGTGGTGCAGTCGTAATATGTGGATAGAGCGCATCTTTGTGCGCGCGTACTGATCATCTAGTAACACGGCGTGTAACCGCGTGTGACCACGACTGCACCACTGCCTGTGTAGCGGCCGAGATCCGACGAGATCGAGCGTGTACAGAATGGCATGGCTGTAAGCCATTACGACAGTGCTGAGTAAAAACGTACCCAACCAGGGTCTCCATAGCGCTTAACCCTGTGACACCCGGACCGACCTGGCATTTTTCCCCCTGAAAAAAACCCAAGTCCCTCAGGGTACCAGAACAGCAGATCTGCATCCCCGGCGGACAACGGGTTCAACTGATCCGGACCAGCGTGACCAGAACCAGTCCCGTGCCCTAACCACGCCGACATGCCTACTCCAGGAGAAGGGCAGATATGCGTGTCGATCTTAACATGAAAAGAAGGCGCCACCCAGACGTTCGGGCGAACCGCGCCTGGTGGCCCACCCCAAGGGCGTGAGACCCCTCTACATATGTTCAGATCCATTCCGTCATCATCCCCCAGACATGAACGAGAATCCGTCGAAAAACCAACCCAGGTCGTGGGATTTGGTCGTCGGAAGAGGAAAAACCCCCATCTCAGTTGCTTTATAAAAACGCCGTTTCAACCACAAGCAACCAAGGCGTGCCAGTCAGTCGCCTGTTTACAGCGAGCTAGCACTATACGTGCGTCGGGACACACCCCCATCAATGAACAGGCTATTTAGACCTGTCATTGAATCCCCAAGGCGCCCAGGGGAACGACAAGAGGGGTGTGACACTTCCTAACTCCAACACTTTTTGAATAGAAAAGAAGGAAGCATCAACAGTATGTATCCCAGTCTACACAGCCAGGGGTAAAAATTGTTCAAATTTTTACATCCCACCACCCTCCCATAGGAAGGAGACGGGGATCCCCAGAGAGACTTCCCACGCGAGCTGTACAGATTGAAAAGAACATATTGCACCTTGAGCCATGTAAAAAATTGGTTTTAGGGCTCTCCGGGGAAGAGGCACTGAACCCATACACACTCAACAATCGAATTGAATCGAATACATATACAATAGAACAGGACACCTTCTAGAGGGTCCACTCACTTTGACAATCTGAGGAGGAAGGCTCTGTACTCTGATGGAGGCTCCCTCACATGGAAGAAGGAGTCCGAACTCACAGAAGGCCCGAATAGGCGCTTGGTGAGGAGGAGCCCTGACCACCCCCCTGAAACAGATCCATCACATGGACCTGAACAGCACACGGAAGTCCTACCAACAGAGACGCGCACGGTGACGTACTCTATGGTGGGGGAATTCCTGCGGTGCACACGCCCAATATACCAGGCCGTGGGACCAGGAAACTCCCTCCCCCCCCCGTAACGTGCCGAACCGCCACGTGACGGGAACCTTGAAGGACAGGGGGTGTACCCCTGACCGACAGAAACAAGGGGAAGAGGAAAGGTTACCAGTTCACCCCTTTACGACCCCACACCCATGATACGATGTAATGACAAAAAGAGAATACGACACAGTCATAGTCAGCTCTATGAAGCGTTTGACAGCTCCACACAGCGCATGAGCTAACCTGCTATCTGATTTTTACTAAGGAAAAAACACAGAATAGAGAGGGCTCTAAGAGCCCCGGTCCAACATACACATGTGCTTCTGTGGCCAGTCCAACCCAGTTGTAGGTCACATGACACACACAACCCATCATCACCTACAAAAAATGGCAAAAACACTCAACAGAGGAACGCCGTTTTTCACAATGAGAGAATACATAATTCTCGATTAGTATCGGCCACAGGCCTTGCTAAGCACACACGACAGCGACCAAACCATCTTTTCTTTTAGGAAAATAAAGTTTCTCCAGCAGTTTTAGCACAACCTCAGCAATCAAGCTTAAGGGTTACATCGCATCCCTACCACACAAAAGACACAAATTAGTGCACAACATGTCTGATAGGAGGATGAAAAAGTCCCCAGGGAACCGGGGGAAAACACAATCCTCTTATTTTACCCTCAATACGGCCAGTTAAAACAGGAAAACCTGTTAATATGTGAACACACTGTTCATTGTCATCACAGGCTGAGAAAAGAACATTCTTTTACTCACTTGTCACCAAGCATAGCTTCATAGGTTAGTTACCTTAGTTGTGAGTACACGGTACATATAAACACCATGATGTTTCTCACACAACAACCAGATCATTTTCACATCTGTAACAACAACCCGATTTGCACGGAGAAGCTAACTGCCAGTGACAAAGACAGTTCACACATAACTCGCGTCGTATCCTAAATGCATTGCAGCAACACACGTTTGGGAAAACATCGTTATTCACAAAACATTTAGAAAAGTAAAACCAGAAGACGTGTTATAAGGTCTGGTCAAACCTTGTCCTACCCGGAACGTAGATCAGCGAAGTGCAGTCACAGACACCGTAGGAACACAGCCGCTCCTGTGTTGTTCGAACTGGGCAGCGTCGCCGCTCCAACCCGCACTACAGTCCTCTTTGTTGACGCAACCTTGCCGTCCTGGCTCAGGGCAGGGTCGACGAAACATCCCCTGTCAAGGATGACGTCGTAGTCAAGAGTGTAAAACATGTTACAATCAAAGCACGTTCAACAGAGTAGCATTAAGCTAACGGCCGCTCCAACCGTTCGGGCGCTACTGCCCCTGCTCGCGAGACGCCGAGCTAACGGCGCACACGACCAGAAGTGAGCTTGCGGCGGCGCGCGAGGAGCTGAAGCTCCCCGCGCCAGGCCTTGGCCTATAGCAGCAAGCTAACGTTACCTAGTGATCACGACATGCTAGCGCCGCAGCTAACAGCTGACTGGCTAACAGTAGGCCCAACCTAAGTAGGCCATGCAGCGATCCCAGCAGGCTAACGCAGCAGCTAACAGCTGACTGACTAACCGTAAGCTAAGCAGCTATCACCTGAACATGTATACAATGACATAACACTCACCCAGACAGGCCGCCGTTCTGAACCTCTCCTCACTTTTTAAGAGAAAAGAGAAACAAGATGTCAACACTGCTTTACAACGGTGATTTTACCAACACCCGACGGAATCAGCACAATACCAAACTGGCCTGTGTAGCTGACTTGAACATGGATCTGCCGCTATCGCACATCCATGCACATATCTCCTCGTGAAGGAATACTCTCATTTGGATATGAAAGAAGGGGCTTAACACGGGACAGAGAGAAATCCACTCGTCCAGAAAACACAGGGATCACCAGTGTTAATGGTCGCGGCCCACTAGTTAAACTAAAATGGCTTCAGACCAAGGTCTCCTGTCGTCTAGGAGACTGAACAAAGGACCCTAGCCTGTGGCCGGTTTTCATAACATTGTCAATTAGTCCCCATAGCACTAACAGACAAGTGGAGCCTGCCAGCAAAACACTACTCACCCAACCTGGAACGCACCGCTTCTCACAACAGCGGCGCGCCACTACAGTCCCTGCACCGCCGGAGGGTTTCACTCCGTCCAGCCGCATCCAAGAAGACTGTAGCTGGGAGGTATGTAGCGGCGTGAACCCCCAATACGAAACCGTAATAGTTGTCATACAGAAGTACAGAATACTTTTGTACAAAATGCTTCTTACTGTTGCGCTCCAGAGCTCCATGCTGTCTTGGACGAGCAGCAGGAAACCGGTCAATAAGACACAGATATGGGTCTTATATGACGCGTCTGAGGGTAAACCCTGTCAATTCTGCTCTTTACACAAGAGGGGAAGACAGAAAATCCCCCAGAGAGACCTCTACGTGAGTAACAATTGAAAAAGATATATGTAATTATTGAGCCAAGTGACCAAAGGCCCAATACACATTTCAATAGAGAGCAGAGCAGAAAACAAACAGTTTTCAAATGCATCGCATCATCCAACTTTGACAATGACAGTGGTCTGTAGCACGGAGCCAGCATCGGAGAGGGGGGCCGTGAGCAGTGGAATCCTCCTCTGGTCCAGCACCCGCGCCTGCTCCAGCCAAAGGTGGCGCTGGATGAGAGTGGCCAGGGGCGCGCTTTTTCCCGGCGGCTATCGCCTGCAGCTGGGTCAGATGCAGGATGGCTCCAGCCGCCTGGGCGTGGAGGTACCGTTGATGGTCATCTAGTACCGTCCTGCCTGCCATCAGCCCCGACATGTAGCGCTCCAGCTGCGCAATGTTGGAGGTTGCAGCCAGGCTCTGTGTCGAGGCGATGTACACCTGGTCACTCCACAACGCCAACTGCCTAGCCGACTTCCCCTGGGGAACTGGCTTTCTTAATGGCTCCCACACCATCTCGGGGCAAAGGATGGCTGCCATCAGGCTATCAAGTCGAGGCACCCCGTCCCTTAGCCCCTGGACCAAACCCACCACCCACGTGACTGGCACGTAGGCGGGGGTAAGGCCAACAATGCGGGATATTACCTGTCCCCGCGCTACGTAAGCCTCCATTGCTGGGAAGAATGGGCAGACAGCGCCCGTCTCTCTCACAGGACGACGTTGCCAGAGATGACCTATCATGTCATCGGGAACAGGTGCCGGCAGTGGCTGCGGCAACGCCACACCATTGGCGGCTGCGGCGGCCGCCATGAACTCGGGGAACAAGGCAAGCAACTCCCCTTGCATACCTTCTTCCACGTCACCAGGGGCGGAGCTAGGGGGTGGCTACTGGGGCTCAAGCCCCGAATGTTTTCTGAAAAGCCCCGAATCTATTTTTTTTTTTTTTTTTTTTTTGACAATTCATCATTGTTACATGAAAATATGTTTGCACCAGATTTAGCAGAAGCTAATTTCCATCTGTGGTCTATCCAGCTGCTAACTGTATTTGAGTGAGTTAAGTCTTGGTGTCATGGTAGACTCAGACCTAAGCTTTAAATCACAATCAACAAGTTGACAAAAACTTAATTCTTCCACCTTAGAAACATAGCTAAAGTACGGCCATTTATAAATCAAAAGGACGCTGAAAACCAGATCCATTCCTTTATCTCAAGCCAACTCGACTACTGTAATGCACTCCTTACCGGCCTCCCGAAAAAATACGATGATAACTATTTTATTGCAATGCACTATTGCATTATTTTATTCTATTTTACTAACTATTTTATTGCACTGCACTATTTTACTTTGTATCAGTGAATCATAGACGCCTGGCCATAAGAGCATTCGGAGCATCTCTGCTCTCCCACTATTGAACTTGGGGGAGCAAAGGTATGCTCTTGCTCCACCACTTTTTGATCGTACAGGTTAATTAAATAAAAAAAAAATCTGCAAACCACCCCTTGTCGTCTAGACCCTCCGACTGTGAAGACATTATCTCTTTTTTTTTTCAAAAAATAGCGAGAGAGAAAAAACAAAGATACAATGTCAACGTAGCTCCTTTCCAACAGACTACTTTGGCACTAAACTTAAAGTGGTGTGTTACAGACACTTTCGGTGGTGAAAGTAAGGAATGAGCTGATTGTGTGGCCACGACCCCGCTTATATAGGAGCGGATGTGGGTGTGGCCAGGCAGAGGTGTGGAGAAAGTTATTCATTATTAGAGTGGATAAAGGGATAGTTCCAATAGAGCAGAGCGTAAAGCTATACGATCTATAACTGCCTCTCCCTGAACGTCAGCAAAACAAAATAGATGATTGTGGACGGGGTCAGGGACTACAGCCCCCTCAGCATCGATGGGGCACTTGTCGAGAGAGCGAACAGTTTTAAGTACCTCGGAGTCTACATATCCGAGGACTTGACATGGACCACACACATTGACAGTGTAGTCAAGAAGGCACGGCAACGCCTCTACTTCCTTAGGCGCCTAAGGCAGTGGCGGCTCTACCACTAGGGGCGCTAGGGCGCCGACCCACCTGCTGGCCAGCTGCTGTTAAATCAGAGAAGAAGAGAATAAAACTTTTTCGTTTTTGTGTTTTATAGCCCTATAAATAATATAAACATGTTTAAAATTAATAATATTTACTCATTTTAAGTATGTTTGTATTTCCAATGCACAATATAACGTTATTATCTAAATAAAAAAAACATCGTTTTCCAGAGCAGGAAGTGACATCACGTTTTTTTTATTTTTTTTTATTTTTTCGTATTTCTCGGGGGCAATACGCGATAGCGCTCTGCGTGCGCGTCACAGTTTGATCGCTGTCTCCGTCACAGCCAATCAGTGCATACGGCGTTGTGCGTTGAAATATGACTATTATGTTGGAATCCGAGCGCGATTTGAAGCGGTCTAGCCAGCAGCGTGAACTTCCGTGAAGAATTTCCATAGCCGCATTTCGCGGAGACGCTCTCTGATTGGCCGACGCCAGTATTTTTTTCCATGGCAGAATTTCACAGAGACGATCTCTGATTGGCCGAATCCAATTTCTAATGTTCTAATGTTCCAATTCTAGCTTCTAGCTTGGTTGAGATAGTTGTGTTGTTGTGAGATGCATGCAGCTGTTTGTCTTAGAGCGTGCCGTGCCGTGACTGCAAGTTCTTTAGACTGTTAAGCTTAGGCACTCTTTCAAAGTTGGTTAAGGTTAGAGTTTGTCTTAGAGCATGGCAATAGAACGCCAGGTAGTTTGCAGTCTGTTCGAGCGGAAATGGACAAAGGAATGTACTTGTTGAGTGTTGTGGCAACGAGCTCAGCTGAGCTAACACTTGGCTAACTGCTAACTTGGCCCTGGACGTTTCAACTAAACAGTGAGTCTCTCTCTCTCTCTCTCTCTCTCTCTCTCTCTCTCTCTCTCTGCTTAACGTTAACGTTTGTAAATAGTTTTTTTTAGGAGCAGACCAGTACTGTTAGGCTACTGCTGTGCTGGCCATTCATGAAGCGAGACATTGCTGATTGTTTATTTATTTTATAACACAAGACTATGACTACCAACTGCCTAGCCAGCCGTGTATCAATCTTGGATGCAATAATAACGTTACTTACCACACTGACTATGTCGATGCCGATGGCTCATTGATTTAACTACTGCAGCTCTCTTGAAAATACGTGGATTATGGCTTGTTCAATATCGTCTATGTTTGAATGAATTAATGAATGAGAACTTTATTAACAGATTGCAGAATGGGTACAATACAGTACGGCTCAATACACACAATTGTTAAGGGGATGCAGACCAGAGAAAGACGTTTGTCTTGTTTACATCAGGGTCCCAGATTTTCGATTCATATCGATAGTTTAATAGCTAGCCTTGGCTCGTTTAACAATATGCAAAATATGTGTACAGCCCTGTACTCATACTGAAGTTATTCTTGGTATATAATAGGTCTGATTGTGTAACGAATCGATTCCACGTCGCGCTGTGTGTGAGAGAGAGAAGGAGAGAGGGAGAGATCTGCCTGTGTTTGTAGACGGGCGAGTTTTGTTTCTAACTTTTCTATTTATATATTGTGTTTCAAGTTGTGAATTAGAGTCTAGACTATACTTTATTTGACTGGTTGTGTGTTGTTGTAGTAACAGCTGAGCGACTCGTTCATAAGAGCCGATTCATTGCCGTGAGCGTGAGTCGAATCGCTCACGTCTTGCCATGAGTGTTGCGTGGTACTGTACTGTACATGTTTGCATTTTGCAAAATGTTTGGTATAGCGCCCCTAGTGGCGAATACCCACCGGCCGCCACTGGCCTAAGGAAGTTCAAAGTGAGTCAGAAGATCCTTAAGAACTTCTACTCATTCACAATAGAGAGCATCCTGACTGGCAATATCACCTCCTGGTTTGGGAATAGCACCACACAAGACCGTAGCAGACTACAGAGAGTGGCCCGTTCAGCCGAACGCACAATTGGAGGTGGGCTTCCCACTCTCCAAGATATTTACAACAAGCATTGCAGGAGTAAGGCTAAGCGAATAATCAAAGACTCTAGTCACCCAAACAACTGCCTCTTTGAACTGCTGCGGTCAGGCAAGCGATACCGGAGTCTCAGAGCAAGCACAGAGAGACTCAGAAGGAGCTTCTATCCCCAGGCCATCAGGATGCTAAATGACAATAACACTATGTAACAACCCATCAAATACACTCACAGCACACACATCCCCACGTACACACTCACTTTAAATAAACAACTCACTGTAGCACCCACTTTACCCACTTTAACACACTTTATATTTATTGGTAAAGAGATTTGCACTACAACTCATACCTCATTGCACCTTACCTAAGTTGTACCTCATCCCATTCCTGCATTGTACTGTATACTGTATTGTACTGTAACTCACTGTTACTCTTTTTTACTCTGTATTGTATATGTATGTTATTGACTGAACACTTTTTGCTTAGGTACTTTTGACTTTCTATTTTATACTTTTTATCTATTTTTATCTAGCACTCTCCCAGGGGCTCATAACAGGAAAAAGCATTTAATAGAAAAGCATTCTGTATTTTTTTATGACAACTAATAAAGAAACTTGAACTTGAACCTGAACTATAAAAAGCCATGCGCAAAACACAACACGAGGGAGACGGGAGGCTTCCATGACTCAAGGTGGTGGTTGTTCATAGCGTCCCAGGAGAGAGGCATGTAGTAAGACCTGCAGCACAGAGGTTCCACATGCAGTCAAAAATAATATGTAACCAGGCACAGACTTTAGGTCTTGTTGAGCAATCTTCAGATTCTTCTTTTTTACATGATATGAAAGTACAGGTTCATACCTTCAAAATAAGCCATCACTTGTACAAATCGGGCGGACACTTGTCAATCGTTTCAATCAATTATATTATAAGTATACAGTATAAGATGAGATATTCCTTTATTGAACCCCTTGGGGAAGGTACAGGTATGGGCACACATCATATGGGCTTATTTCATCTTACGAACTTGAATTGTGCAACACAGGGAAGAAAAAGTATGAACAGGTGATGTTTGGACTAACTTTACAGGAAAACTAAATACATATATCTTCTCAATTACGTACAGTTGAATATATTATTATAATATATATATATATATATATATATATATATATATATATATATATATATATATATATATATATATATATATATATATATATATATATATATATATTTTTTTTTTTTTTTTTTTTTTTTTTAAGGCTGATGAATACAATTTTAGTCACAATTTCAACAGCGTGAATGGAACTTTTGCACTTTTTCATGAATGAATTGTGCTTCTTATGTTTCAAGCTAAATCACTGCACATCCATAAATCTACAACACAAATAGAAAACAGATGCCCAAAGCCCGAAGTTATACCTTGCTTTATTTGTTGCTGTTTTCTCTTTTAATGTTTTAAGAAGGTGCTGTTGCCTCGAACAGCCACAAGGTGGTAGGCAAAGTGCAGGTTTAAATCAGTATCTCATTTATGCCACAAATGCCACATAGACCGCAATGGCTCCAAGCCCTCAACACACTCCTGTATAATTTGATATGGTTAACCTGGCCCGAAAATACACAGAGAGAAAGTTAAAAAAAGGAAATTTTAAGAAATGACAGTGGGGCGGGGATAAAAAGTTTTCCCTCAGAGCGCCATAGAGACGCTGATGTAGGGAGAAAGCCTTATTGGTTCAACTCTATTACACATTGGGATGCGCTCCTTGATCTCTTTTGTAAAGGCTGAATGTCAAGTGCATGTGAAATATGGAATCAGGCTGAAAATGCCATTGAGAATCTCTGTAATAATGAAAGCAGGTTAAGTACAGGTTGTCTGGCTAAAAAGGACAAAACCAGTGTTTCTGACACATGGATCGGAAACCGTTTTTGCTTCAATACAAAATTGATGCTTCAAATGATTTTTCATACTCTTTAACATTTAGGAAAGGTGCATTTATTTAGCTGAAAAGTTGCCCAGTTTAAAGGGATAGGTCTGATTTTTGGAACCCTAGCCCTATTTCGTTGGTTGTTTTTATTTTCTGTTTATTCTATACTTTTCTTTGTTCTTAGCTTAGAGGAATGAAGGAATGAAAAAGGTCCAGTAGCAGCAGTTCACTTCAGAAATACAACGTCTCCCCACTAAGATACATGGCCGTTGAACAAGTCCCCATCCTGAGATGAGAGGGTATGTAGCATCCCTGGGAGAGTGATGGATGGACTCCTTTACTGGTGTTTCATGAATGTTTATTTTCATTTCACAACGTAAGAGCTGAAGTGAAAAGACAAAGAAAGACAAAGAAAAGATACTCAGATATATATACATTATATATATACAGATATACATTAGTGCCACATTCACATTGTTCAATAAGCTAACATAACACTTGACACAAATGGCTTCCAATAACAGTGACATAGCCAATACATTAATGAATACAAATATAAAATAAACAGCCCATATCAATAAATAGGACAAATTGACATCCCAGTACCTTGTCCTCTCTCTCCAACAGGGGGCTTAACCATAAACCACATGAAAGTCTTCTTTCCGGATCTTGTAAACCATTTCCAAATAACAAAAGAATAACGAAGATATCCACGGAGATTTCTCTTTCCTTTTAACTGTAACCTAACTTTCGTTTTATCCGTCAAGCTGAGCTCATGCTCGCGGTATCTGCTTCCGGTTAGCTACTTCCGGTTTGGCGGTGCTTCAAAATAAAGGTTCCCTATCACACACAAACCGAATGACGCTACCTAGAGGGTCGTTTACAGGGTAACATATAACATTTTATTAAAGGAGAACAGTGGTGGATCTGGCACCAACTGGACTCAAGAGTTTGACTTCAGACAGTTGCACAATCCCAAAACTATAAGGGCTGTACTTCCCACTAATCAAAACGTCAATCAATATGTCAAACAAAATTGCAACCTAACGGCAAAATAGCTGAGATCTGATTTAAGGTCAAATGTAAATGGCTGTTTTTTTATATAGCGCTTTTATCCAAACCGCTTTACAATTTGTTTCTCACATTTTACCCATTCACTCACACATTCACACACAGATGGCGGAGGCGACCATGCAAGGCGCCAACCTGCTCATCGGGAGCAATTAGGGGTTAAGTGTCTTGCTCAAGGACACATGGACACGCTGCCCTGGAGGAGCTGGAATCGAACTGGGAACCTCCGGATTGCCAGACGACTCATCTACCTCCCGAGCCACTGTCCGGGTCCCCCCTATGTAAATGTAAAGGGCCCCCAAGGGGCCTAGGGTCCTCAAAACTCTAGAGACGGCTCTGCAATTACTCATAGTATCAGCAATTTCCAGTGCATTCATCCTCCAACAAGTAAAAAACTGCTATAAAAGCAATGGGAGAAATCAGTTCCTTGGGTTCAAAATTGTTTTGCAAGCTATTCCATACAAGGGGGGGGGGGGGGGGGGGTCTGGGTTCAAGGAGGCATTCTTACTCATTTCTGTCTGAACATTATGGACAATCAGCAGAAATTATTATTGAGTTATCAACATTTCTTTTACGGCCATTTTCAGCCTCGTAAATAATTGCGTGCCAGTGACTGAGGCTTGCTCATCGACATAAATGGCCTGGACTACAATTACCAATGTTGTGGGCCTTGCAGTGTGTAATAAATCTCAGCACACGCTAATAAACAGTATCTAACATGTGCAGATGTAACAGAGTAGGAGAGGTCTGTTAAACACACTCCTCAGATACACTGTCTGTCATCCAGATCAAGTGCTGCTGTAAGCACAGGCCTTGTGGTTTGAAACTGGGTCCTGGTATAGGCCCGGTTGCAGCCTATAGGAGAGAAAGTGAAAGTCCCTGCTGCCTGTACGTTAATGCCAAGCAAGCAGTGCAAAAATGCTTCCGCATTCGTCACCGCACGCTAGTGCGGTAAAGCGCCCTTCTTTTCAGACAAATGCTACCGTGCGTGCACCGGCGGCGGCGTGCTCGCTCAGGTGCGTGCGTGCGCCGGCGTGCTCGCGCGAGGTGCCCGCGCATGCGCATGAGATCCCGCCTTGAGCGGAGCTCAATATATATAAGTCACCGCCCCCTATTCAGTATCTTCCAATAGCTCAATTGGCAAGGACACATGGCTGTGGATCCTATGGCTTGTTTGCTGGCGAGTTCGAATCCCATCGAAAATATTTTTTAACGTGATTTTTTTTTAACGTGTATTATTTCGCCGGTTAAGGTTATTTCGCCGGTTAAGGTTAGGCATGGTTAAGGTTAAGGTTAAGGTTAGGCATTGTTTCGGAGTTGGTTAAGGTTAGAACGGTTAAGTTTAGGCGCTGTTAAGGAGCTGGTTAAGGTTAGAGTTTGTCAAAGAGAATGGCAATATAATTTCTATGGTTAAGGTTAGGCATGGTTTCGGAGTTGGTTAAGGTTAGAACGGTTAAGTTTAGGCGTTGTTAAGGAGCTGGTTAAGGTTAGAGTTTGTCAAAGAGAATGGCAATAGACAGCCTATTTCCGCGCGACCTGGGCGCTGGGCGGCGGAAAATGAAAGGCGCATTACTGCATGCCACCACGGTAAATTTTTGCACTGCTTGCTTGGCATAAAGCTACACGCGTCCCTGCTAGCATGAATGACACCTCAGTGGTCCACAGTAGGAGAGTGGCTGCACTGGGAGGCTCCCAGGTGTGAATGTGTGGAACCATGTGAGTGTGAAGCAGGGCGTTGTTAAAGCACCTAGCACATTTGGCGACCTAGGCGAGATTCACCACTGCCCCCCCCCCCCCCCCCCCAAAAAAGAAAAATGTTTTCATTTTTATTTTTTATTTTTATTTATTTAAAAAATTCCAACATTAGGGAAAATGAGTCAAAAATCTAAAACGGTCGGTCGGTCTGAGCCTCCCCCCCCCCCCCCCCCCCCCCCAAAAAAATTATCAAAACATTGCCGCACTACGAACCGGTTAACCCTTTTCACTGCGACAATACACCGAAGGTTAACCCTAAACAAACAATAAAATAACATGCAAATTTGCTTTAAAAGAAAATTATGTATTGTAAAATATGTTACACATATATAATCAAAATATAATATGCTAAATAAACAAACAAATAAATAAAAATTACAAATTCACTTTGTCTAATGAACTATTTACATTCCACTCCCTATCATCACACTTCAAGGTTAGCCTGTAGCTCCTACTGGTTTCCATTTACAGTGCAATCCTTCTGGCCTTCCTCGCTGCAAAGTCATCAATCACATCAAATTGTCCAACTCCTGAGCCAGCTCCTTCCCATCCAAATCAGATTGCCCTCCATGGTTTAAGGTGTGTACAAGTGCCTCTGCTTGCTTCATCAGCTCTTGGTGTGGCAGGTCTTGGAAGTTGTACAAAATTGCATACTGAAGTGTCTTTTCTTTAATTCATGTATCTCTTATCTAAGTTCATTGATCGTATAGTGTTCTATTTCACCCTTTCCTCTGCATGGTTTTAGGTATTTTCAGATGTTCGGTTTCAAGTAAGAGGAGACTGACGATATGGTCAAAATCAACGGGCGGCGGTGTTTATTAATAAAACAGCTTTAGGAATTAAAACAGTACATCGTCTCTTTCATTTGGCTGTTGTCTTCTCTCGGTGCTGTTCGCTGTCTTAGGTTGTCCATGGCCAACACCGAGTCCTCTCTTGTGGTTCGCTGGTCTGGTTGTCAAGACAACCTGGTCTCCTCAGTCTCAGCGCTCAAGCAAGGAGCGCTTGATTTCATCTCTCTCCTTGGCAGGATCTCCTGCTGCGAAGCGATCTTCTGTCATTGGGTGTCAGTGGCTCTGAGTCTCCGGCTCGGCTCTCAAGCTCCGGGTGGTGATCCTCTCTCCGTCGGTGGAGGTTCAGCGCTCAAGTTGCGATTCGATCTCTGTCATCCTGTCCCCATGTCTCTGGGTCTTCAGGTCCTTTCTGGTGTGTCAGCGCTTCTCCTGATGCGAAGCGATTTCGTCTGTCATCGGGTCTCAGTCCCTCTGTGTCACGGCTTGGCTCTGCAGGGATCCTTCTCCGTCTCCTCTGAGTGTCACCGGGTGTGTGTCTCGAGTCTCTCCAGGTTCCTTCTGGTGTGAGTCGTGTGTCTCATGAGTCGCCATTCGCCCTTTTTATCCGAGGAGAGAGAGAGAGGGGGCGAGAGAGAGGGAGGGGGAGACAGAGAGCGAGAGGGACGGGGAGACCCTGCCTATTCCTGTCACATTCCAGCAGAACTTGTCTGAGGGTGTCCTGTGACCACATGTTACACAATTTTCCTCTGCTGACACAACCAGTTGGTTCTGGTGACAACGGTTTTCACAGTCTATGGGGAGACAGACTGGCTTTTGATGCATAAATAATAAAACATGCGCTATTTCCATCTACAAACTATTTACCATTCTGTGATTGCATTTTTAGAATACTAAGATAATTCTTTATTGTCTAGCCAGTGACTCACTTTTTCAGACAGTGTCCAGACAACAAACCATATCTCCCCGTCCTTTAATAGAACACTTTATTTTCCTGATGAACATTTGACCAATACTTATTCTTCATTGTGACTAAGTTATTCTAATAGTTTCTAAGAGTTTATGCCTACATGTAACCTTATTAGTTTTCTTTATATCCTTGATGCATTTTGAACATTTGGCCTTACTTGAGTGCTGCTGACTCGTCTATCTGAGAGGCTCTTTTTACCACTCCTTTTACTCTGTCCCCTAACCATTCTGCCATGTCGTAACTTGAAAGTCCTTACTTAGGGTAGGGGTCAGTTTTATTGTCTTTAAGGTCAGCCATCTGTTTTCTGGGGAGTCAACCGCCTCTACCCTAGGGTCTCAGGAATACCTTCACATGGTGTTCTAAATAACCTTTCTATCAAGTAGCATTTTGTTTTTCAAATCATTTTCCTTATACATTTCACTTGCATTTATTCATGTTTTCATTTAGAAATATACGACAATACCTTTCACCTTGGCACGTTTCTCGTCTTCTTCTTTTCTTCTCTTTTTAAACTGGATGGCCGGATGGCTTTTGCCTCTTCATAGTTCTCTAACGTTAGACTTTCTTTCCTCAACGCTCAATTCTATAAACACTTGACCGATACCCATCAATGCACAGCGCTCTAGCATGTTCTGACTGTGAACACCTAAAGCTGAGACTCAGACCGACCGACCGTTTTAGATTTTTGGCTCATTTTCCATTAGGTTAGAATTTTTTTTATGTAAAAATAATGGTTGCAGATATAGAGGGGGGCGCCAAAACTGCGCCAACTGCACCTCTGGGTGGCGCTCTAGGCGACCGCCTATATCGTCTGTAGGAAGGTCCGCCCCTGCCTCCACACCATAGGTGTAGTTTTATATAGGGACGCTAGGGACATGTCCGAACTTTCCCAAGAGGATTACAGGCTATAGGACAAGTCAAGATGGCGACGCCTGCCGTTCTTGTCTCTCGTATTTTCGTTTTTACATTCTAGTGTGTCAATATGTTTTGCAAACTAACCTGACCATCTACCGATATGTTCGGCGAGCTCTGCTTGAGATTCGAGCCTCGCTGGAGGAGATTCCTGATCAGTTGTAAGTTATCTATGATTATGCTGGGATCTTTTGGTGATTATGAGCGGCTGAATTGGAATTAAAATCAGGAGATAAAGTCCAATCGGTGGTGTTTATTGGAAACACACAGGGAGGAAAAACAGTCCTATGAGTCCAAGGCCCTCCGCGGGCAATGGCTCCAGAATGAGAAACACACAGGCCTTAAATACTCTTGCAAGTTACACATTTAGGCAGGTTGACCGGCGGGTTTGATGACTGATGATCTGACAGATTTGGCCCATAAGGTCTAAATCCAACGTTGTGTTATCTGAGATGGGCATTCCTGCTGACCAGAGCAGACTTTTCGTCTCTGGTGTGAACGTGGGGAAAATGACAAAGGAGAATGGTTGTGTAATAAAGGATTGTGATTAGGATTGTGGATTCAAGATTGAGTTATCTATCAGTTTTAAGTGTTAATCTTTTAGGGAGGATGATTTATTAGCTAACATACAGTATGGCTTTCTGCTATTGTAAAGTCAGTTCTGACCAGGCAAGCCTGTGACCAGGCACAGGTCATCAGGTCAATGTATTCCTGTCGCCTGCCTGGTCAGTGGGGGAGAGTATGCTCTCACCAGAGGATCTGAATCTAAGGATCTGTAATCCTTCAGTGGAATAGCAATGAATATACATTACACAGGGCAAGGAAAAACAGGCTTGTCATCATGGCAACCACACGCGGAGGTAGGAGAGTGGAGTTAGCGTCCAAAACGCAAACAGCAGGATTCTCAAACGTCCCCACCGTTACGCCGCTCCGAAAACCGGCCAAGAAACCAGCGTTTGCCGATGTCAAGCCCCATCGCGTCGGCAAGCGGATCCTCCGCGGGCTGCTGACTGCGCGATCCGTGAAGGAAAAGTCATCTGTTTTGTGCAACTTCATTTCCATGCAAGATTTTGGATTTTTTGCAATCACATAAACATGGCAGGTCCCTGGAAATTCCACAGCACTCCGTGATGTGGTAAGACATGAGGGGGCGTGGCCTTTGTGTACAAGGACAAATACACCTGTTCTCTGCTGAAATGCCCCTCTTACACTGAAGCTCAGCTGGTTAAAGTGGGCTCAGCTTCCAGTGGTTTGCATTGTTTTCTAGCAATGTTGGGTTGTACCAACACTGACTAGATGTGAAATCTCTACCCAGTCCCGTTTCTTCAGTTCTGCTGGGACAACCCCCCCCCCCGCCCCCACCCCACTGAACCGAGCCATTCTGATTTGACTCGCTCGCTGATGTGAATGGGTGCTGATCTGCCACCGTCCGCCCACAATCAACTGTGATACGTTTATATGAGCAGCGAGTGGAAATAATGTGGAAGCGGTTTCGACAGCAGAGACATTCAGCTGTTCCACTCTCAGCACTTCCTCAAAAGTGTTGACAGCATAGCTCCAGAGTGCTTATAAATCCCAGCTTTACCCCCATGCACTGTTTCTATGTGCAGTGAAAACTTCAATGCTTATGAATAAGCTTTTCAATGCACCCTCGTAACGTTGACGTAACGTTAGCGGCTAGCTAGCCAACCCAATCACACAGAGAAGCAGCCTCATATGGGCGGTGTTACGATTCAAGTAAGAATGTTGAGTCCAATTGTAGAATGGAAGAAGGAGGCGGAGATGGTGTTGCTCTTCTCAAATACTGTGTTCTTTTATTATTAGAAACACTAGAGCAATAGATAATGGAACAGTAAAGCATAAATGTAGCCAGGGTACAACTGAGATGTAAATTAGGAAAAGAGACAAGTTCTCAAGAAAGAGGCAAACTAACGAAACATAATAACAACACCGGGCCAGATGTTCCACTTCTGCCCGTGGACTGTTGAAGAACCGACAACAGACAGGAGAACAGAGGGTTACTATAAAGGGCAAAATACCCAGCATACATCACACAGTAATTAGTGACATCATAGGTGACAATCAATCAGAGATAATTGCAGAGACAGGGTGAAGTACTCCAGGATGGCAGTAGGGCTTCCACTCCTGTGAGAGGATAGAAAGCCCAAACGTTACAGGCGGAGTCCAGCCAAAAGCAGCTTTGGAAGGGAAGAAATTGGTGCTCCACAGTACTTCATTAAAGATACAAAACAGTGAAATGTATTGAAAAAACCTTACAGTTTTCCACAGACTCACAGGAATTGTGTAAAATTGCCCAAAAAGTGATTTTATCATCTCTTCACTGAGGCC
This sequence comes from Notolepis coatsorum, assembly GCF_963971535.1. Taxonomy (NCBI): domain Eukaryota; kingdom Metazoa; phylum Chordata; class Actinopteri; order Aulopiformes; family Paralepididae; genus Notolepis; species Notolepis coatsorum. The sequence continues at coordinate 12,805,024 of NC_140172.1, read as the reverse complement.
AGCTTCATCCCCATGGACCCCATCCATGGCCCCCTCCTCAAGGAGGTTTTTGACACCGTGGGTCCACACATCCTCACCATTGTCAACAACTCCCTGGCTACTGGTACCGTTCCATCCTGCCTCAAACAAGCAGTGGTTCAACCTCTCCTCAAGAAACCCAGCTTAGACCCCACTCTCCTCAATAATTACCGGCCCATCTCCTCAATAATTACCGGCCCATCTCCAAACTGCCCTTTCTATCAAAAGTCCTGGAAAAGGCTATCTTGAGTCAGCTGATGCCCTACCTCAAGAGGAACAACATCCTGGAGAACTTCTTGTCGGGTTTAGGGCAGGACACATCACTGAGTCCGCCCTCCTCACCGTGGACACTGGGAAATGTGCTGCGCTGGTCTTCCTTGACCTGAGTGCAGCATTTGACACAGTGGACCACTCCGTCCTCACTGACCGCCTCCAACAGGGGGTTTGCATCACCAACACCACCCTCTCCTGGTTCAGATCCTACCTAAACAATAGAACCTACTCTGTGATTCTAGCCAACTTCTCCCAGCAAGACAACCTCACCTGCGGGGTCCCACAGGGTTCAATCCTGGCACCCATCCTCTTCAACCTTTACATGCTCCCCCTCAGTCAAATCATCACTCGGCACAACATCTCCTTCCACTGCTACGCCGATGATACCCAGATCTACCTCCCACTCACAACAGCTGACTCCACCGGCCTAGACCGCCTGAAGACCTGCCTAGGGAATATGAAAAAGCTCCCTTTTAACATCAAGTCTGCCAACACCTTACAGACTTTTAAGGCTTTGCTTAAAACCCACCTTTTTGCTCTAGATGATCACTGAGTTACTTTGCTGCTGTGTTGTGTGTCTGAGGTGTTCTTATGTACTCTGTCTGTCCGTCTGCCTGGTTCCCCGTCTATTAATTTCTTCTTTTTCAATGTAAAAGTTGGCGGGGGGGGGGGGGAAATATATATATGTATTGTTTGCAGTGATGCCACAGATTACTTGTAAAAGTAATCCGATTACTGATTACTGATTACTCCTTTAAAAAGTAATCCAAGTTACTTTACTGATTACTTGATTATCAGAGTAACTTAGTTACTTTGAAAGTAACTAGGTTACGAAGTCGTCGTCGTTCCCCCAACAGTTTTTTTTAAACGCTTTATTGAAAGTGCATAAATTGTTTTTAACTTGTTTCTCTGCACATAACGTAAATTGTTAAACTAGTGCTTCAGCTTCTGTACCATCAAGTATGGTAAAGCAACAGTCTATGATGCTCACAGCATTAGAGCAGCCAGCCAGTGGTTGTACAAAACCAGTGTATCTATTCACATCTAACAAATGCAGGCTGAACTATTCAATTATATCAACTGTAACTATTAAATTGTTTTTATAAATGTCTCTCTATAAACATACAATCAGTCTCTCTTTAACATGTAAATTAACTGTAAATCTGGCAAATAAGAGCTTTTGCTCTGCCACCATCAAATATACATTAATCAATAGGGAAAGTCCTCCTGTACCTGAATGAATGAATGAATGAAAACTTTATTTAACAGATTGCAGAATGGGTACAATATACAGTACGGCTCAATACACACAATTGTTAAGGGGATGCAGACCAGAGAAAGACGTTTGTCTTGTTTACATCAGGGTCCCCCATTTTCAATTCATAGTCGAAGCGTCGGCTAGTGTTGTGATTCCAGATGCTTTCAATGCAATTGGATGTGCTGTTTTTAGCGGTAGACAGTATTTTGACTGAGGCTAAGTTTAAACGAGCGTTTTGGGGTGGAAGTCTGAACAGAAACCGCAAAAGTCTTCTTGCGGTTTCACTTCGTTTAGACAAGCGTTTTGTAAATTAATTCTCAGACGAACATAACAACGGAGCCCTGCTGTCACACGATTGGCGCATATGTCACATGACGTGCTGTGAAGACCCGCCCTACTCTGCCTCTGATTCGCAGACTGTGGATGGGGAATGTGATTGGGCCAAAGCAGAGTCACTCACAGACAGAGAGTCCAGTCACGCCGCGGGGACACATTCTTGTGTAACCCTTTCACTGCCACACCACGTCACTCCATAATAATAATAAGAAAAACAGCTCAAAATGTATTTTTGACTGTCGAAAACGAAATAAAATACTGCATTCCGCCTGCATTATGAATTTATGATGAGATAGTAACGAAATAGTAATGCACAGCCACTTGGACAAGTAACTGCAATCAGATTACTGGCTTTTAAAGATTAACGCGTTAGATTACTATTTTCGGGGGAAAGTAATCAGATTACAATAACGCGTTACTTAGTAACGCGTTACCGGCATCACTGATTGTTTGTCTTGTTTCATGTATAAAAAAAAAAGGAAAATAAAAAACATTTCTTCAAAAAAATATATATATAAGAAACCCTGTTCCACACTAAGGCCCCGTTTAGACGGAAACGCTAGCAGGTGAATCCGCAAAAATATTTTTTCAGATGTGCCTTTCGTTTATACGGAAACGGCGTTTTTACGGGGTGAAACCGTAAAAAAGTGAGACCACCTTCCAGGGTGGAATTCCTAGAAACGGTAAACCTTTGCGCTCTCGTCTAAACTGTCAAACCGCATAGAACGATGACGAAAGGGTCGTCAAGGCTCTCGTCGCGCCTACTGCCTACATCACAGGCATGCGCCAGTAGCCTAGAAGCGTAAACAAAGCATGTCTGATTCTATCCATGGCGATCACCTGAAGGCTACATTGGCAGTACTTTTAAATACACAAGAATCTGTCCCGCGGCTATCACAACTATTATGACTGGACCCACTGTCTGTGAGTGACTCTGCTTTGGTCCAATCACATTCCCCACCCACACTCTGCGAATCAGAGGCAGAGTAGGGCGGGTCTTCACAGCACGTCATGTGACATATGCGCCAATCGTGTGACAGCGGGGCTCCGTTGTCTCGAGTTGTTAAAGCCTCGTCTGCACGGAGAATTCCACCCCAAAACGCTTGTCTAAACGCAAAATTAAAAGTGAAACTGCAAGACGACTTTTGCGGTTTCTGTTCAGACTTCCATCCCAAAACGCTCGTCTAAACGTAGCCTAAGATACATGGCCGTTGAACAAGTCCCCATCCTGATATGAGGGGGTAACAGATTTTCATTACATTTATTTTAAGACAACAGTGGTGTATCTATCACCTCAGAATCACTTATAAACTGAGTACACTACACATATACAACAGATGTCCATATGGACAGACTATGCTGTGCTGCTCTGATGGACTTGTTAATAATAATAATAATAATAATAATAATAATAATAATAATAATAATAATAATAATAATAATAATAATAATAATAATAATAATAATAATAATAATAATAATAATAATAATAATAATAATAATAATAATAATAATAATAATAATAATAATAATAATAATAATAATAATAATAATAATAATAATACATCCATTTTATATAGCGCTTTTCCAGGTGCTCAAAGACGCTTTACATGGGTAAAGCGTCTTTACAAGGGACGTCTTTACAAGGGACAAAACTATGGCAAAACAAAAACAGAACAAAATAATACATGACTTCTTCTTTTTCTTTCGGCTTTTCCCGTCAGGGGTCGCCACAGCGGATCATCTGTTTCCATCTGTTTCTGTCATCTGTGTCGTCCTCCGTCACTCCCGCTCAGTGTTGGGCAAGTTACTTTTTAAAAGTAACTAGTTACAGTTACTAGTTACTTCTTCAAAAAGTAACTAAATTACGTACTCAGTTACAAATTATAAAAGTAACTAGTTACTTCAGAAAGTAACTATTGCGTTACTTTCAAGTACATTTTTTACATAAACAACATACACAAATCTAAACTATTTTAATGTTGCTGTGGGACAAAGTGAGACTAGCCTCCAATCAAATGCCATGTATATGTAGATATTATAATTACTATGTGTATATAGTGGATCATACAAATACAAACACAATAGATGTGTTGGAACTTTTAATATGTATTGCCCCTCAACAGGCCACAACTGGGCAACATTAAATTATGCTTGTTAAGCACTATACCAAAAATAAATAACAAATATATACTGATTGATTGAACATTTTAATTAACAGATTGCAGAATGGGTACAGTACAGTACAGCTCAATACACACAAGGGGATGCAGACCAGAGAAAGACTTTCGTCTTGTTTACATCAGGGTCCCCCATTTTCAATTCATGACATTTATGACATACACAACATACAGATATAAGAATCTAATCTAATCATCTAAACTAATCTAATCATGACATTTAATTTTTTTCTGTCGTTGACTGCTCGCTTGTGTTGTTCGTTTGATTAGTTTTGGATTCTTTGGGCTCGCCAAACAAACTATCAAAACGTACACGGACCCGCGGTCTCACGTTGACTGTCAACGCTTGTGTTGTCGCTGTGTGTCAGACTCTAGTGGCTTTTGAACATCCGCCCACCTCTACCTCTGATTGGCTTACCATGACATTGTCTCGTGCACTGCCCACTAACCAAGAAAGAACAGTAGGGCCTATTTGTAGATAATGAACTAATCATGAACAAACCATACATTCGTATAATTGTATAACATTTACAAATTTGTTCTACATTATTCATAACTCCTTATCAACATTGTTTGTACTTGATTTGTTCATAATGTTGTTTAATGTGTAGTAACACATTTGTAGATGCTTTGAAAAATGGATATGAAAAAACGACTATACTGTACCTCCATTTATTTGTTCATGTTCAACAAATGATTTGTAAAACATTCTTAAAAGATCTATAAATCATTTGCAGATGTTATTGTGTGCCCTAATCTAAAGTCAAGAATATTCATCATTAACAAATGTCTAATAGTTTGTTTATTTGTGGACTTTTATGAATACACACGAAGCAATTACCAGAATTGTCTTTTCATGTTTAACAAATTATTTGTTAAATGGGAACTATATTATAAAAGGCCTTTTTCAGTGTTTAGCATTGTTTCATAGCTATGTGGACTTATATTAATATGATCTATGTCTCTAATTCTCATATTGGCACATTCTTCCAATTCTCCTCTCACAATATTCACCCTCACTGAACTGAGTCATCTGAAAATGTGCTGATCTGTGATGTCAGAGATGTCTCAGCTGCATAATAATGTGCACGGTTGGCCCCTTGCAGCACCACCGTGGCCTCCCAGGCTCAAAACGGCTTAAGATCTGTTAAAATGCTGTTTTTGAGTAGTTGATTAGAAATACAAAACAATTAATTAAAAAAAATTTAAAAAATTACAGAGGTGTTCCATAGACTCACAGGAATTGTGTAAAAGTGCCCAAATAGTGAAAGAAATAGTAAAATAGTTCCCCTTTAAGACATTCATAAAACATCTATAAATAATTTGCAGATGCTTTTGTGTGCCCTAATCTAAAGTGAAGACTATTCATCATTAACAAATGTCTAATACAGTTAATTATTTGTTGACTTTTTCATCACCTGTTACAAATGTACCCAGGTATTCCTGGGTCCTAGTGTCCCCCATGTTACACTATGTTATGTGTGCACATGTATTTTATATGTTAATAAAATTGCATTTATCCTAATTCTGTCACTGTTTGATGTCACAAAGAAGGGTGTATCCGAAAGCTGTCTACAACATTTGTAACAGGTGATGAAAAAGTCAACAAATAATTAACTGTATTAGACATTTGTTAATGATGAATAGACCACAACGACTACAACACCAGTCTGCAATCTGTTAATTAAAGTTTTCAATCAATCAATCAATCAATGAACAAATTAAGTACAAACAATGTTGATAATGAGTTATAAATAATGTAGAACTAATTTGTAAATGTTATACAAATATAGTTATAAATGATTTAATAATAATTTACAAATGTATATAAATGGTTTGTTCATGATTAGTTCATTATCTACAGATACCTTATAAAGGTCTTATAACTGAGTGTTATTATAATGTGTTACCAAAAAGTATTTAATTTTTTTTTAAACGTCAATCTCTCGATAAAAAAAAGAGTGGCGTTAAAAGAATTTAACTTTGACAGCCTTATACTGTTAAACCCTATAGCCATATTTTCATAATTTGCCTAAAAATACATACCCAAGTACAGGGGCGCCTGGGAGAAATGCGAGGCGGCCCTGTGCGAGATTTAAACGCGAGCCCCCCCCCCCCCCCCCCCCAAAAGGTAAAAAAAAATATATACATATATATATATATATATATATATATATATATAATTTTTTATTTTTTTTTCATATAGTCAACATATTCTTAAATAATAGCGCTGCCCGAGGCTGGGCATGATACAGAGAGAGAGAGAGAGAGAGAGAGAGAGAGAGAGAGAGAGAGAGAGAGAGAGAGAGAGAGAGAGAGAGAGAGAGAGAGAGAGAGAGAGAGAGAGAGAGAGAGAGAGAGAGAGAGAGAGAGAGAGAGAGAGAGAGAGAGACATTGGAAAGAAATTGAAATGCTATTTGGCCCTAAACAGAGAGTACACAGTGGCAGAATACCTGAGCACTGTGACTGAAGATCCTTGACTAGGTACAGACTCAGCGAGCACAGCCTAGCCATCGAGAAAGGCCGCCATAGGCAGACTGTGTGTGTTAGAAAGAGAGAGAGAGAGCGTGTGTGTGTTAGAGAGAGAGCATGTATGAGAGAGATAAGCAAAGATGAGCCCCTAAAAGGATATTCAACTTTTAATGGAAGAACAAAACAGAAGGAAAAGATAACTTCACAAAGGCAACATGAATATACATAGATCCAAAAGGACAAAGATCAACACTTAAATCCAAAGAGAAGAGGGTCTATACCAGAGAAAACAGCTAAACAGCATTCAGCTAAATAGGCTAGCCAGGTACTGACACCAGGCCACACACAGCTTTGGCCAACGGCCCAACGCTACCCAAGCTACACAAACGACCAAGACAATTCACACACAGCACATGTCGTATCTCCAAATGTTGTGAAGTAACATATGTTTTGCCTGGAAAAAAACATCGTTATTAACAAAACATTCGGGAGGGGAAGGAAGGAAGAGTGGGGTAATGTCATGACATCTTACCTGCATGAGGAACGCAGGGCGAAAGGCCGCAACACAGGTCTCCACGTTGACGAAAGGCCTCTCGCTGGCGGGACAAAAAGAAGCTATGGCCGGTGCCTTGTCATGGTGCAGGCCCGACTACATCTTCTGTCAAAGATGACGTCGTAGTCAGAGTGCCAGAACCCCCTGCTATTCTCACGGCTAATGTCAATGGTCGTAGCACAAGCTAACAGCTAACTCTAAGCTAACTGATAGCATCAAACTAACGTTCCCAGCCGAGCGCAGCCGGCAGCTAACGTCGTAGCTAAACAGCTAACTGGCTAACAGTTAGCTCAACCCGGCTATCGCTAACCATTAGCTAACGCAGAAGCAAGCTATGCGGCTACCACTGAAAAACTGTACAACATGAGAAAAGCAATACAGGTGCTGACACCAGGCCACACACCATTAGCTACTAGTACTACAACAGCTAGTCGGCCAGTTTGGCTCCAGAGAGAGAGAGAGAGATATCCATGGCGGGAATAGAATAGAGTGCATTAAAAACTCACCAAACGTCCAAGAGGATGGAGACAACCGCGTGGAGTTGACGAAGTTCATCTGCCGAACGACCATCTTCTTCATCTTGGCATAACAATGCTGCACGCGCTGTCTCTAGGTTAGCTAACGCTAGTTAGCCTTTAGCTAAGCTAGCTACTAGCCGACATCATCATGGCTATATCCCGACTGAACCACACTTAATATTATAACGTAGCTAATGGCTAGCCTGACTGAACTGTCTAACATGCAACAACTTTCATCTTCAGTCCATCTGCCGAACGATGTCCTCTTCATCTTGGCTGGCATAACCTAGGCTCCAATGCTGCATGCGCGAAATAGTCAGACGCTAGTGATGGGTCGGTCATGAACGACTCGTTCATAAGAGCCGATTCATTGCCGTGAGCGTGAGTCGGATCGCTCACGTCTGGCAATGAGTCGGTTCACGCCCCCCCCCCCGGCACGCACACAGACACACACAACTCAACAGACGCTACCTTACCTGGCTGTAACCCCTCCCCTCATTGAAACCAATTCTGCTGCGTGCAGAGCCTCAGAGCCAGGAACGTGTCTAATGTGAAATATATAAGCATATAAGCAAAACTAGATTTTAGGTCTGTGATGAAAAAGGGCCTTGCGGGAAGGGGGGCCTCGCAAAAAAATTAAATTAAAATTAAAAAAATTAAAAAAAAAAAAAAAAAAAAAAAAAAAAAAAAATTACTTTTTTTTGTGCGAGGCCCCCCTTCCCGCGAGGCCCTGTGCGACCGCACTGCTCGCACACCCCCTGAGGCGGCCCTGCCCAAGTAAATGAAGAATTGCTCCACAACTACAAGGACCATTGCATGTTCTTGGTATCTAGGACATCTATGGACCTCAATGAATGTATATTATATGTATATTTGTGTAGATACAGTACTGAATTTTACCATCTGGACACATGCAATATGAAATATGAATATAGAATATAAAATGCCAGGTCTATAAATGGCTCTATTATGGTCTTGTAATACCTCTTTTAAAAGCCACGGACCCTGTCTATCTGACGACATAGTTAAATCTGAATGTAGTACCACCAGACGCCCGGTAGACGGCAGCAAAGACTGTGAATGAAATCTACTGTAATCTCAGTTACTTCTGGATAATGACGACAGTTCCGCCATTTTTTCCCGGAATATGCCAGGGATCTTTCCTAGACGTTCACAGAAAGGTAAAGAAACAATATACGTTGTATTTTATGGCAATACCGTTGAGGTTTGTTCGACCCATGAGACATTCCAGTCATTGCTTGTGAGAAAGAAACAAGCCCTTTTCAGCGGCTGGTGTGAGCTGGGTAGTGTAGTTTTATGAAATGTACGTCCATCGAAAGCCCTGCGTCTCCTCTTTCTCTGGACTACAGCGATTTCATGAGTGCTTCCTGTTCTTGCGTCCAAATCAAACGTTTTCCAATGCAATGTGCAGATATATTTTACAAGCTCATATTTAGCTAATAACACTTAAAATCATTGCTAAACAAACGTAGTGCTGAAAATATACACTTTGACTGCTGCTTTGATTGGGTTAGGGTCTTTACTCTTGGCTACATTTGAAAAAGAAACACAACATCACTTAATATGGACTGTATTGATCTATTTGTGCAACGTTAAATAAATCTCTGCCCGGTAGGCTTCATGTCCAAACATATCGCTACCATTCCTTCTCTGTTTCATCCACTCACCTGTCTATCACAACCAGATCTGCTTGATTGTCTTTGCAGTACTGTCTGCTCGTCGCCCAGCTCCCCGTCGCCCAGCTCCCCATGTTACTGCAGGTAACAACTGTTGCCAAACTTCCTCCAGCCGGTGGGACAGGGCCTTTCTACAAGTGTCAAAGTTGCCGTTGAGATCATAGATATATATCACTAGATGACCCACCTGTGCTGCTGGCCAACGGAGACCGACGTTGCCACATGGTAGCCATCTTGTGTAGGTGGGGCACGCCCACTCATAACATGCATGTCAACAGTTTAGTTTGTTAAAAGCGTCAGAGATCTAGTTATCATACTGCATACTTTTTTCTTTTTTTTCTTTCTTTTTTAAACATAACATCAAATTAGACACACAAGCATTAACAGTAAACATTCAATGAAATCACCATTTGAATCATTATAAATGTAGTTTACGAGATATATACCTAATACTTGCTATCTAATACCCTACATACATATGCTCTTGCTCGCTCACCCCCCTCCCGGACCCCCACTTGGATAATCCATCCATTTTCATTTGTTTCTAACCAGGCACTACAATTCATATGCTAGCTTTTATTCTCTCCACCACTTCTAACCAGATTGCAATGTTGGTTTCACTGACACCTAAAATTCTTGCTGTAGACATTTCTAGATAAATCACATCGAGATAGGTAAGAACCCATACCTACCGGCAAATTTTTTCCGGTTGAAACCATCGTGATGCTATCACCTTTTTAACAGCTGTGAGACCGGATAAAACTAGTCTCTTTAGCTATATAGGGGCTGCAAACTGAAAAACATCATTCAACACCAATACAGAGGGTGTACGTGTACAGGTATGTTCAGAAATAAGAATTCTGATAATTGCTGGGACACTTCTTTCCAGAATATCTTAACCGGTAGGCAATCCCAATACATGTGCATACATGTACCATCATCCCCATTTGTACATAAGGAACATCTGGAGTCTTGTTTAAGTCCAATTCTGTTCAATCTTATAGGAGTCAGGTATGTTCTATGAATATAATTAAGATTAATTTGTTGATGGTCCGGGTTACGTGACGCAATTCGAACGTTTGCCCAGACTTCTTGCCAATCAAAATCTATTTCCAAGTCTGGTATATCCCTCCTCCAGACTGAGTCTAGGGGGAGGATTCCATACGAGGACGTTAGTAAGTGATGATAAAAATCAGATACGAAGCCTCTCGATGTCTCTCTTTCATAGAAGAATTTGTGATATCTGTGGTGCTCAACTGGTATCCTTAATGGGACTCCATGAGCCTTCAAACAATCCAATAACTGTGCGTAAAAATAATATGTGGAACTGGTGAGGTTAAATTTTTTATGTATATCTTGATAGCTACAAAAACCCTGTTTGTTGAAAACATCTCCCAATGTGTGTATGCCCTGCTTTTCCCATTTGGGGTATCTTATAGGTCGTTTTCCAATAAGGAGTGAATTGTTATTGAATAGGGGAGTATGACTATGCCATTTATGTTGGTTAGAATATTTTTTTTGTGTAATAAGGGGGCCAAATTTCAATTCGCATTGCTTAATTGATAATATGGTGTATACTATGTCCTGCAGTCTATGTGGTGCTACTATATTTTCTTCTAAGTTTCTCCAGGATACAGATGCTTGGGAATCAAACCAGGTTGTCAGTGGTCTTAAAGAGTACGCTTTAAAATAGTGGTAAAAGTCTGGAAATGCCAAACCTCCGTCGGCTTTGTTTCTCTGTGCGGTGGATCTTTTTATTCGTGGAGGTTTGTTATTCCAAATAAATGTATATGCGGTGGAGTGTAATTTTTTCCAGTAACCATCAGGAGGGGGTAACGGTAACATTGAGCTAATGAAGTTGATTCTAAGTAAAACATCCATCTTAACTATTGATACTCGTGCCTGTACTGAGTTTTTAAGTTTGGACCACCTGTGAAAGTCGTATTTGATCTTATCTTGGAATTTTATGTAATTGTACTTCACCGTTTGGCTTATGGTAGGGAATACCTCAACTCCTAAACATCTGAAGTGTTTAACCATTCGTATTTTTTCTGGAAGGAGTATATTCTTTGCAGGGGCATTAAGTGGAAGGAAGGCCGACTTTGGCCAATTTATCCTAAATCCTGATAGATTACCAAAGTCATCAATCAACTTGAGAAGATGAGGCATTGAGGTGTTAGGGTTTAGCATGAACAATATTACGTCGTCCGCATATAAACTAATATGATGTTGTGTGCCCTTAATTGCGATTGGTTCTATGGATTGGGATTGTCTTATATATTGTGCTAAAGGCTCTAATGATAAAGCTAATAGTCCGGGACTAAGAGGGCAACCCTGTCTGGAAGAGCGCGATACCGGAAAGATTTCGGAGGTGATTATACCTGTTGTAATCATGGCCGATGGGTCTTTGTGTAATACTTTAATCATATCAATGAATCCTTTTCCTAATCCCATCCTTTCTAGTACTGCCCATAAATAAGACCATTCCAACCTATCAAAGGCTTTCATCGCATCCAGGGACAACATCGCTATAGGTGGGGTGTCATCCTTGCTGGCATCTAGCACATGTAATAACCGTCTTATATTATCCGTGATCAAGCGGCCTCTTATGAAGCCAGTCTGATCAGGATGAACTAAAAACGTCATATACTTTTGAAGTCTGATGGCTAATACCTTGGAATACAGCTTGATATCGGTTCCGAGGAGGCTCAAGGGTCTATAACTACCGCAATCAGTGGGGTCTTTGTCTTTTTTAAGGAGGACTGTTATGAGTGCAATATTGTCGATCTTATGGAAATTCCCCTCCTTAATTGAGTATAAAATCATATTAAGTAATAGGGGTCCAATTACATCCCAGCATGAGAGGTACATTTCTGGTGGGATACCGTCCCTTCCAGGAGCCTTACCACTTTGCATTTCAGATATGGCCTCCCTAAGTTCATCTAGTGTGATGGGTGTTTCTAACTGTTTAGCGTCATCCTCTGATAGTTTAGGAAGGTTAATTTGATTAAGATATATGTCCATTTTGTTTTGATTGAAGGCCATTTCTGATTTGTACAAGTTGGAGTAAAACTTTTTGAATGTCTCGTTGATTTTTTTAGGGTCTGTAACAAGTCCTTGCTGTGCCTTAATTGTAGGGATATCTGCAAATTTTGCGTTGGCTCGTATCTGCATAGCTAGTAGGTGACTTGGTTTAGAACCATGAAAGTAATACTGTTGTCTTGTGCTACGTATTTGAACTTCAGATTGTTGTTTTAAAATGGCATTCATCTATTATTTTAACACAATAATTTGAGGTTCCAATCGAACCGAGTAGTTGTATTGTAAAGAGGAAAATAACGTAGAGTAAAGCGTTACCAGCTCTGCCAGTATTGAACAACAATTCTTGCGTATTTTGGAGGAAAAGACCCCGGTAAAATCCTTGATAAATCCCTTTACCGACATCCATAATATTCTGGGGTCCTGTACCGATTGCGCATTCTCCAGCAGGAATACAACAAGAGCTTCTTTGAATTGTGTAATGAATTCCTTGTTTTTCAGCAATATCGAGTTAAATCACCATCTTGGGGCTCGGGATGACAGTATACCAAATGATCCTTTTAGGAGTAAATAACAGTGATCTGATAGTGCATTGGGTACCATTTCCACGTCATAGTTATCAAATAGTCTAGGGCAGGGGTTCTCAACCTTTCTGCTGCCAAGGCACCCCTGTGTCCAAAAAAATATTCCAGGGCACCCCTACATACGATAAAGACTTTTGCGGTCCTGTCTTTTTTGCTACAATGATGACAAAAGTGCTTGCTTTCAAAATAACGTTTATTTAACCCATTGAAACCGGGAAACAAACAGAAAATCATGTATTTTATTTTTAAATACAGAAAAATATCAAAGTGCTCTGTTGCAGCTGCACTGTTTTCCATAAAAATAACATAGTGTGACCATTTATCAAACAGAAAATCATGTATTTATTTTTTTAAATACAGAAAAATATCAATAAAGTGCTATCTGTTGCAGCTGCACTGTTTTCCATAAAAATAACATAGTGTGACCATTTATCAAACAGAAAATCATGTATTTATTTTTTTAAATACAGAAAAATATCAATAAAGTGCTATCTGTTGCAGCTGCACTGTTTTCCATAAAAATAACATAGTGTGACCATTTATCAAACAGAAAATCATGTATTTATTTTTTTAAATACAGAAAAATATCAATAAAGTGCTATCTGTTGCAGCTGCACTGTTTTCCATAAAAATAACATTGTGACCATTTATCAAACAGAAAATCATGTATTTATTTTTTTAAATACAGAAAAATATCAATAAAGTGCTATCTGTTGCAGCTGCACTGTTTTCAAAAAATAAATAAAAACTAGTGTGACCATTTCTCAAAACAGAAAATCATGTATTTATTTTTTTAAATACAGAAAAATATCAATAAAGTGCTATCTGTTGCAGCTGCACTGTTTTCTAAAAAAATAACATAGTGTGACCATTTGGAAATATTATTCTAGTGAGGTGACGCTTGTTTATGACATCACATCCTGCCATTCTTTGTTGACGGTCAGGGACACAATGTTGACGTATAAAACAGCTATATATAAATGTAATCTGCAGAGTGCCTTTTACTGTTTATCTGTTAAATACAGTTTTCATTCATACATTCACATTTTGTATCATAATAATAACAGCAGCGGATACACTCACTTTGTCTGCACTTGGCGAGTAGCCCATCACCGTAGCCCAAGTGTGTAATTAGCACGCTTGTGATCCGGTCTTGAACTTTCCATAACGTGTCTCGATAAATCCATTTGATTAGATCCAGCACTGAATGCATTTAGTAATTATTATCACGACAGCCGCCCGCTTTGCAATTCATTGATAACGGATCAGAGCCGGCTCTGTAACGGAGACAGGACCCGCGATGTGACGTCACACGAATGCGACTTCTCTGGAAATGCGTTGGAAAATCTGTTGGTAAAAGCAATGACGCCTGACGCGGACGTTAAGTTGTTTCTATAATAACTTTACGAAACGTGTGAAGACATTTTGATCGATTTCTTTTTTAGTTCATGTTATTAGATTAGGCAATTATTGTATACACATGAAGCACTAGATAGACTATTTGTTTAGTTAATAGTTGTCATTCTATATTCTTAAAGAAACATTCCCATCAGGCATCTCGCGGAACCCCTGACAGCTCTCCGCGGAACCCCTGTGTGCCGCGGAACCCCTGTTGAGAACCGCTGGTCTAGGGGATGCAAAAACATAATCTATTCTGGAAAATGTGTTGTGTCTTGCAGATCGACAAGAGTACTTTCAGGTCGTAAGGTTGAGTGATCGCCATAGGTCATTTACACCTGTATTCTTAGACCAATCCTTTAATGCATTAGATGAATTTTTCGGATCATTGGAAAAGGTGGATTAAGATTTATCCATCCCGGGATCCCAAATGGCATTAAAATCCGCGCCAATTATAAATGAGTATTCAGGAAAATTTAACATTGTTCTGGTAAGTGTAGCGTAGAAATTAGCCTCGTAAAGATGTGGGGCATATGCCGCTACCAACGCTATTTTCCTGTTCCTGTATACAATTTTAGCTATGGTTATCCGACCATCTGTATCAGACCATACTTCCTGCAATTCAATATTCAACTTCCATTTCGCGACTATAGCAACTCCACGGGATCTCGTTCGAAAGGAAGAGTGGCTAATGTTATGATATATGTTGTCCGCTAGCGTTGCTTTGTCTTCCACTAAAAGGTGCGTTTCGCTTAGAAGAGCCACATCAACCTGTTTGTTTTTCATCAGTGTGAGCACACTTTTGCGTTTATGTTGTTTATTTATTCCCCCAGTATTCCAGATCATTATATTTAAACTAGCCATAATCTATACATGTTGTTGTGTACTTGTTAGTAATGCGTCTGGAGTACGAATTCACAATGGATATATATCCAATTATTGAGGTCCCGTTGAGAGCCGAGCTTAAAAACATACATATATACAAATAATCCCCTAAACCCCCCTCCCTCAAAGAGCCGTACAAGGCTGTGTTCCTTTGACACCACCTTCGCGTACAACTCCCTCCCTTACACCACCGGTTAGCCCAGAGTGAGCCATTTATCCTTAACTTTCCTATGCCAATTGCCATAGGATCTAAAACTTTAATTCTAATTTAATAGAATGTCACTCGTGGCCTAGCCACTCTCCCGTTAATGTAATAAAAATAAAATGAAAAATAAAAAATTAGCCTCAATTAGTATACTCATTTGAACCTTCTACTAACATGTATAGGTTGGAATATTTCAGAAAACAGAGAAAAAGAAAGAAAGATGTTTATTATAGAAATCCCTAAAATTAGGGAACAATTGCTTAAATTTTTAAATAACTTTGATGTCCGAGCCATAGCAAAGTTATCCAACATAGATTAAAAAAAAGATGAATAAACTTGTCATCCACGATGTGTTTCCTTCATGTACTCTTCGGCCGCTTCAGGCGAACGTAGCCCGATCCTTTTTCCATTTCCCTCCACAATGGAAAGAATCGCTGGATAACGTAGGATAGGATGGAGATTTTTCTCATAGAGCTGCTGCATCACAACCTTGTAACGGGCTCGTAGAGTTATAGCCTCCCTGCACATATATTCGTAGAACGACACTTGTTTACCTTTGTATTTCAGTTTTCCCCATTTCTTACGGGCATCCCTGATGATCGTGTCTCTTATTTCAGTTTTACGCAGGGTAGCAATGATCACCCTCACTTTGTTGCCACTGTAGTCTCGGGTGCCGATTCTGTTACGTTGGTCCACTGTCGGTATTGTAAGGAGGGTCTCTGTACCTAGAATTTCAGCTAACACTGATGGAAACGAGTCGTCTGTGCATTTGACTGATTCATCCAATCCCACTATACGGATATTAAATCTACGGGAGTAACGTTTGAAATCGAGCAACCTATCCGTTGTTTTCTCGTTTTTGTCATGTATCTTCTGCAAAAGGACCTTGTCACTCTCTTGCATCTCCACCGCTAGTACCGCGATTTCGTCATGAAGAGCCTTGTTGCCCTTATTGACTTTCAGTGTATATTCGCTCACGGCGTTTTCAACTGCAGTAATACGCTCGGTTTGTATTGCAGCCGCTGCTTTAAAATTGTCTAATTTAGCCTCGATATATAACTTGAAAGCGTTAGCATTAGCGTTAGCATTAGCGTCAGCATTATCCACCTTGTTGGTCAAGTCCTTTATCAGATTAGTTATCAGATTAGTCAGAGACTCGAAATCGGGTGGTGTATTCTCCATGTCTGTCTCGGATGAGGTTGCAGGAGCGGTGGAAACGATGGTATTGTCGGTTGTTTTATTCTCAATCTCGACTGCCCTATCCTTCACGGAGCGCGTCACCGCCTGGTCTCCCGTTAGATCTGCTCCGCGTCTCTTTCCAGGTTCTTTCTTTGATGCCATGTTGATTCTTTCTGTTGATATAGTTAGTAGAAGGTCTTAGTTAATATATACGTTGAGGTTTAAACACATTAGTGTTGTAAAAAGTGGGTTTTGAAGCAAAATTTACATGAACGGGAGCGGAGCTGTGACCAACGTGACCGCTTACATGCCGTTCTCAAACCGGAAGTCCTGCATCATACTGCATACTTATAATGGACTTTCATATGAAAAAAAAAGCCACGTTAATAACGTTCGTAATAAACCAAACTTTTTTTGTTTAGATCATCACCTTAAAGCAGTAGTCCACTCAAGCAAGATGGCCGCTGGTGAACTATGTGGGAGACTCCGCCTTGAGCCATCTAGTCTTTATATAATATATATCTATGGTTGAGATGGTGTGTCATGACAGTGACACTGAATAGCATCCTAACTATTCCCACATGAGTTAAGCTCAAAAGCCCCGCCTCCATAGTGTGACGAACGGCTGTGGCCGATATTACGCTGTGATTGGCTGAGGCGCTCTCCACGCTGGCTTCCGCCTCTTTACTGTTCATCAGCGTCAAGCTGTTAGCTAGAAGCTAACGTTATTTAAAAAATTTTTTAAACGTACATTTTTATTAACATTTATAGACATACAACACTTAGACAATACTTACAATGAGTCAATACTTACAATGACATCAATAACATAACAATACATGGGTCCCTTGAATTTCTATCATACGGCTGCGTTCAGCCTCCCAGACCCGCATAAGAGGGACCCCCCCCTCCCGCCATCCACCCCTAGAAATAGGGCTCCCCCACATCCCAGGTCCGTCCCACGCGGGGCCGAGCACTCAGCGACACGGGTCCATTGAATTAAATTGGGCCAGGCTCAGTAGAGGAGAGGGAAGGAGACTCCCCCCACAGAGCCCCCGCCCCGACCGCCAGGCCCACGAGAACCCCAAGCCCTGCAGAAGGCCAAAGCACCACGCCTCAATGGCCCCCCGACCCCCGCGACCCCAAGCCCGGTGTCCCCCCGGCCTGGCGACCAGACCGCCCAGGCCACGGCGGCCGAGGGCCCCAATGGATCCCACCCCACACGTACCGACCCCACAACACGCAAGGCCCCCCTCTCCCGGGTCGAACCGCCGGAACGATGGTCTCTCCCCCCGACATTCCCCCCTACTGAACAAAGCCCGCCCATTTCTGTACCTCCCATGTCACTGATATCACTATGTACATTTATAGCAACAGCTATTCTAACATGACTTAAAAAATACAAATAAAATTAAATAAGCTATATGGTTAGCACTTTTGCCCCCGTTGGTGGGTTGGAGGGGAATAAGCTCAAATAAATTTAATAAATAAATTTTTTTTTAAATGTTTGTCCTTCACAAATGTCCATGTGCACATTTAAAGCAACTGATATTCTAACATAACTCAGAAAAAAAAGACTAAAGACAATTGGCACTTCCCAAGTTTTTACCCCCGTTGGCAGGCTGGAGGGGTAAGGCTCTCCTGGAGAGGGCCCCTCCTATAACGACCGATATCTCCAATGGGGATTCTCCAATGCCCCTATTATTGTCCAACATTTTATTTGAATTTGTATCTTTCATATGGTAGTAGTCATTGTTTTGCAAGTCACAAGTCAGTCTCAAGTCTTGGTACTCAAGTCCCGAGTCAAGTCCCAATTCAAGACAGGCAAGTCTCGAGTCAAGTCCCAAGTCAAGACTGACAAGTCCCAAGTCGAGTCCCAAGTCCTAACCTTTGAGTTTCGAGTCCTAAACAAGTCATAATATGCGCTTCACCAAAAAAATTCATTATCAACTTGTTGGCTAAACATAATCTAATTACTATAAATATTATTACTAATAATATTCAGAATCAGGGTTAGTCTTACAACTAGATACATTTGGGCAAGAGCTGCTTGAGAAAACCAGTTCAGGAGTATATTGAGAAAAAAATTAATAAGGATCACCATATCCATTTTAAAGGTAGGATAACAATAACCAAGATATTGTCTTCCCACTTGGACCAATCATTTATTTAATGTCTGCCTGCCCTGTATATACCGTCTAATGAGTCTATGGCACATGATCCATAATAGCAGACCTCGGTTCAACTAACTAGTCTACCTTATTAGCCATAGCCAATATTATAGTCAGACCACTCGCTCACTGTATTAATTTGTCCTTACTACATGGTGTGGTGCCAAAAAACATCAAAATTGGAAGAATAATACCCATATATAAATCAGGTGACAAAAATAGTATTAATAATTACCGTCCAATATCCGTATTACCAGCTCTATCCAAAGTCTATGAGAGAGTTGTGTACAATAGATTAAGCGAATACACCACCAAGCTAGATATACTCACCAATTCACAATACGGCTTCAGGAAAAAAAGAACTACAAACATGGCAATATTAGACCTAATAGAAAAAATACATGATGCCATTGATCAGGGTGATTGTGGGGTGGGCGTTTTCCTGGATCTATCAAAGGCTTTTGACACCATTGACTTCACCATTCTACTAGGGAAACTACACCATTATGGCATAAGGGGTCTGGCTCTCAACTGGTTCAGTAGCTATTTACATGGTAGGCAACAGTACGTCGATATAAAAAATCACAAATCAATAAAAATGGACATCAAATATGGGGTCCCCCAGGGGTCAATTCTAGGGCCTTTACTATTTATTCTCTATATAAATGACTTTGTCAACTCATCTGTACTTCTGCACAAAGTTATATTCGCTGATGACACTAATTTGTTTCTGTCACATAAAAATCCACTCAAGCTACAAGATCTACTCAATACAGAACTACAAAAAGTGGACACCTGGTTCAAATGCAACAAGTTATCACTAAATCTCAGCAAAACAAACTTTATTGTCTTCCACTCAAATCGGATGCACACACATCACATGTGCATACAAATAAATGAAAAGGAGCTGTCAAGAGTGGCGTCCACAAAATTCCTGGGGGTCATCATCGATGAGTCACTCAACTTCAAATGCCACATAAAATACCTACAAACAAAACTGTCCAAATATGTTGGCTTATTCTGCAAAATACGTCATTTTCTTCCCTTGCCTGCCCTTCTCACTTTATACAAAACCCTGTTTGAACCCCTCATTAATTACTGTAACGTCATATGGTGCAACACATACCCCAGCCATCTCAAAAAACTAGAAAGCCTACAAAAGAGGGTACTACGAGTGCTGTCATGGTCCGGGTATCGAGCGCCCTCAAAGCCTCTTTTCCATCGCTTTGGTCTCCTGAGGCTCGCTGAATTTAACATTCATCAAAACGCATCAATTATGTATCAAGTTGTCAACAACATGAATCACAGACTGTCTGAGCTTATCCCAGTCTGCCAACCACTGCACATCCACAACACAAGAAACAAGCATCTTATATCTGGCAAGAGGAGAAGGCTAAATTGTGCTAGCCTAAGCATAGCATGCAGGGGTCCACAGATCTGGAACAAGCTTGATGAAAATCTAAAAATGACTAATACCTTTAAAACCTTTAAAAAATCATTGAAAGAGGAACTGCTCAAATCATATCTCTAATTAAAATTATAACTTAGGAATAAAATTGTCTGTATTATGTATCTCTGTTATATGTCAGTTAGTAGGTAGGTGTATAAACCTACCCACGTTGTAGTTTTTTGTTTTGCTTTTGTTTGTTTGTTTTGTTTTGTTTATTTTGTTATTGTTTTGTTGTTCATATTCTGTTTGTATCTGTGTTCAGGCTCCCTCCAAAAGCTTTAAATAGCTTCTTGGGAGACCTGGCACATGCACACAATTTGCGACATGTTATCACATGAGGATACTCGCATGTAAAATGTATCGTGTGTGTGTGTGAATAAAAATTCATTCATTCATTCATTCATTCATTCATTCATTCATTCATTCATTCATTCATTCCTTAACCCTTTATCAATTTTGGGGTATAAAAAAAACTGTACTGAAATGACAAGGCATCTCTGCATTTCGTATATTAGGTAGTTCATTAGGTATTATAATTAGGTAGGGCCTAATTCGTGTGTGAGTTCTCTCTCCCTCTCTCTCTCTCTCTCTCTCTCTCTCTCTCTCTCTCTCTCTCTCTTTCTCTCTCTCTCTCTCTCTCTCTCTCTGTCTCTGTCTCTCTCTCTCTCTCTCTCTCTCTCTCTCTCTCTCTCTCTCTCTCTCTCTCTCATCAAATAACAAACTCAGCAAGGCCAACAGCTTCTCAGTTACAGTGGGTGACAATATTGTCACAAGGAAAGATGAAATTACCTACCTGGGTTACATCCTAGAGGCTAATCTTTCCTGTGACAAAATGGCATCCAATGTAATAAAAAAAAATCAACCAACGAACTCGATTCTTGTACCGGATCTCCTCTCTGGTAAACAAGAATACCCTTAAGACTCTGGCAGGAGCACTCATTCAAGGGTACTACGACTATGCTTGGTACCAAAGCACCTCAAAGGCGCTAAAAACAAGATTACAAATAGGGCTGCAACTAATGACTAATTTGGTAGTCGACTAATCTGTCGATTATTTTTTCGTTTAGTCGACTAATCGAAAACCAATTATGTAAAAAAAAAGAAAAAAAAGGATATAATTTTTTTATTTTATTTTTTTTAAACTACCTATCTTTGTGAAAGTGGCTTCTCAGCTCTGGTCCAGCTGAAGACAGAGCAGAGGAACAGATTGGACATAGAGCATGACCTCAGAGTTGCTTGTCACCCCAGACTTTGAGACTCTTGTCAGGACCAAACAACAACATCATAACATGATGATCCCATAGCAAATTAAAATAATGACTCATGAAACATTTCAATTTGGATCTTAAGCCACTTTAAATGAAAATGTATTTGAAGAACAATACAGCAATCACTCATAACAAGATAAATAAATTAAATGATACAAATTAAAGTGGAAGTGTACTTTAAATAACTAAAACAATAATAATAAAAAAGAAAAATAAATAGCAGCATCTGCCCCCAGCACCGCGGCTGATGGGGCTGTAACTTGGTCCAGGACCAGGAGGGTGACGTGGAACAGCTGTAAGGGGAGAGGGGGATGAGTCAGATCAGACAGACTTCTAGGTCTTTTGTTTGCTGTGTGTGAGAGGAGTCCGTGTGTGTATGTGTGTATGTTAAGGCTGAGCCCGAACCCTGTTTTTAGGGTTCGAACGTTCGCCAGGGTTTATCGAACGAACGTTCGAACGTTCGTTTTTTTAAATTTTTTAATAATTTTTTTTTTAATAACTTTTTTTTTTTCATTTTTTTTTACTAATAACTTTTTTTTTTATTGTATTATTATAGATCCTATGGAGGGCGGCATTGCATAGTCTATTGGTGAAAAACATGTTGTTTACAGTGGTGGCTGTTCATGTAAACATGTAATTAAACAAAGCACTCAGAAGAAAATAA
The DNA here is from genome assembly GCF_963971535.1 of Notolepis coatsorum. Lineage (NCBI taxonomy): Eukaryota > Metazoa > Chordata > Actinopteri > Aulopiformes > Paralepididae > Notolepis > Notolepis coatsorum. The sequence continues at coordinate 12,782,876 of NC_140172.1, read as the reverse complement.
ACAAGCTACTGAATCAAAGTATGACAAACAATAGCCCTTGCAGTCACGTAAGGGGCTAGATAAACAAATGCATTAGTTTTGTGGCATTCACGTTATATAGTTAGTGTTACACGTTCAATAACAGGTATTCACTCTTGGTCGACGGGGAGGGGAGCCGGGAGGAGAGGCGCACGCCTCGGCTCAACAGACCCGTCCACCGTCTACCTCGGAACGGCCGGGCTCCCAACACGCCTGCCGCCCGTCTGCCCTACCACCGTTCCGAGGTAGACGGTGGACGGGTCTGTCCACCGTGCGCCTGCTGTTGTTTCCAACGCAACCACCTCCCGCCATGAAGCTCGCGCTCCGTGGCCGAAAAAGGATGGTATTCATTAATGATCCTTCTGCAGGTTCATCTACGGAAACCTTGTTACCGATTACTTCCTCGGCGGGGAGCTAACTACGGCTCCCCGGTAGCTACGGTAAGTCTGTTGAGGCTTGCCGATTGGTGGTAACAGCAGAGGCGGGTGCAAGCGGTGTGACGTAAATGGCAGAATCGCCTGTCAATCAAAATAGAGCTCTGGTTGAGAAATAGTATCCCGCTGCAGCCCGGCAGACCATACTGGTTGAGCCGAGCGCCTCGCATTCACATCACCTCAACCCCGTGCGCATCCTTTATTTTTTTTTCACCGAACGTTCGAACCTATTACTTAAAGTCCGAATGTCAGCGTAACGAACGAACGTTCGAGCGTTCAAACGTTCGGGCTCAGCCTTAGTGTATGTGTGTGTGTCTTACTCTGATCGCTGTGTGAGTGAGAGGAGTGTGTGTACTGTGTAATTTGTGTGTGTGTCTTACTCTGATCGCTGTGTGAGTGAGAGGCGTGTACTGTGTAATTTGTGTATGTGTGTGTGTCTTACTCTGATCGCTGTGTGTGAGTGAGAGGAGTGTGAATGTGTGTGTGTCTTACTCTGATTGCTGTGTGTGAGAGAGAGGAGTGTGAATGTGTGTGTGTCTTACTCTGATCGCTGTGTGTGAGTGAGAGGAGTGTGTATGTGTGTGTCTTACTCTGATCGCTGTGTGTGAGTGAGAGGAGTGCGTGTGTAATGTATTGTGTGTATAGTCTGATCATCATCTCCTGCAGGGGAACAATGTTTTCAATGTCCAAAATTTGCTATGGGATCATCATGTTATGATGTTGTCTGGAACCCTGAGAAGCCACTCTCACAAAGATAGGTAGTGCACAAAAAAAAAAAAAAATTAAAAAAAATTTAATGACTAATCGACGCAACAATTTCTCGTCAACGATTTTTTTATAATCGACATCGTCGTTTATGTCGACTAATCGTTGCAGCCCTAATTACAAACATCACAAAACAAACTGGTCAGACTACTACTTGACCTTACCCCTAGAACCCACCTCACCCCTTCCCACTTTGACAACCTAGGATGGCTTAGAGTAGATGACATAAGTTAACAATATACTCGTTATCACCATACATAAAGATTTTCCGGGAGTAAATACTTGATATCTTAGTCATAACAAGACGTTATAATGAAAGGTCTCGTTATCTTGCATTGTTTCTACGTAAGCAAGTTAAATTCCTTAGCGACCCGTGTTGCCAACGTAAACAGACTGCACATTAGAAATACACAGATATGAAACGAGTCATACGGAACGTATAACGGAAGCTTAAATTAGACCAATGTGACTCACAAACTCACGACAGTAGTACACAACTACACATACAGACGCACAAAATTTAATCTGCATCGATTAACTGATCATCAAAACCCAGTTTAAGCCGTTAAACCCCTGTACTAGTGAATCACCGAAGCCAATACACACACACACATGGACTGGCCATCGGGAGCACCGGGAGTTTTCCCGGTGGCCCGGCCTGCACAGATAAAAAAAAAGAAAAAAAAGTATATAAAAAAAAAAAAAGAGTTGGAGAACTATCTGACTCTCTCCCTCGGATCACACACACACAATGGAGCCGTGCTGCCGCTTGTGATTGGTGGAGGCGGGACCAGGCGATACAACTGATTGACAGTGGAGGCGGCGAATGGAATGGCAGATGACACTCTGCAGAATACTGTAACAGCCAGGCAGTGAGCCAGGTAGTGAGGGACTCGGGAGAGATACAGTAGAGCGAAAGTCAATTAACGTTGATGTCAAGATGGACAGTGGAAGAAAGAGAAAGGGTGGAAGAGAGAGGGATAAAACAAAGAAAAAGAAAAGCCCTTACAGGAGATGCTGCTAAATCCGGCAACATTTATCAAATGTTTTCTTGCACCAAGGTCAAGGAACCAGCAGGTTAGTCAGTGATAAAAATAAACATGTGGATGTTAGCTAACTTAGCTTACAATATGTGGTGGTTATGATTGGGGCTGAAGTTGAATAAAGAATTTATGAAAGAGAAAGTCAAAATAATTCCAAGATTATTCAAAGATTACACACCTTTGCCACATATATTGGCTACAAACATAATCACTGCAAAGTTATCAAAAAAATAAGAATCTGATCAGACACAAGGGTTAAGTTCTTGTTCCCTTTCTAATTTCGTCAAAAACATCTAGTCTAGTTAATGTGATCAATATTATTTGACAATTGATGCTTTTTGTTGGAAATTTCAGTCAGTGAGCTCATACTTTGAGCTCATGTTATAGTTAAAATGATTGAGACAATGCAATCTTCTGTCTTCTTTGTGCATGCATGCGTGTGCTCACCACACGAGATACACGTGTCACTATTCTGGAAGTGGCTACTGTTATTATAGTATTGTAATAATGAAAGGTCTGTTATTTAATGTTTGTGTAAAGGGCTATTTTAACTGCTGATGGGTAGTGCATCAGTAAAGTGAATATGGTATTGTGCTCTTGCTCTGTTTGAATAGGTGGAGAGAGTGGTTAACTGTATTATAATAGTAAATAGAAAAATATGTTGTGCTCTTGCTTTTTTCTTTTTGAAGGTGGAGAGAGTAGCATTGCTAGTGCCACAACAGTTTTATTTGAGGTTCATAACAGTACATTGTACTAAGCAATTGTTGGCTCATTAGTTTGTGATTCACATGCATTAAAATTCACCAGAATGCAGGAAATGAAGTCTTTGTAACAAAAAAAAATCCTGGTGGGGGACCCCCAGACCCCCCGCTTAAGAAGTGGCCTGACTGGGGCTATATTTTGTGCTATATCTCCCGGTATGAATTATTTCCCCAGTCCGGCCCTGCACACAGTCGAACTGGAAAGGTTTACCAAACATACACTCCCAGCATTCACAATTATATTATTATTAACGTCCCGCATTCGAAGAAAAGATATCCGGACCCTCATAGGTTCATCTTCCATACCCTTAACCATAACATAACTGACTTACCCAAACAATGTGTTCCCGGGTCCACATTCACGCACAAATCCGTTCTCTCAACACGAATCCACAATCATCCGATGTCTGGAAGTTGACCCATGGTCCATTCGCTCTTAATAAACGGACGACCATTGGTCCAAAAGAGAAATAGTGAGGATATCCATGTGTAAAAACTCGATTACTGGGCGCCGCCATGACAGTCTAGACCAGGGGTTCCCAAAGTGGGGGGGTCGCCAGATGATTACCAAAAAAATATATATATATTCCAATATATATTTAATTTTTTTATGCAGTCAGGCCACTGAACTTAGAAGCAGGCCAGGCCAGTGTTTCTAGTTGCAGCAGCACAATAGTTAGATAACCTATGTGAGGAACAACCAGGAGATCACTGCAATTCACACAAGTTAGAGAACTATCTCTCTCTCTCTCTCTCTCTTGCTCTCACACACACACAATGTGATTGGTGGAGGCGGGACCCTTACAAAAAACTGTTGTTGCTAATCATTGACACATGCTAGCCTGTAATAATCCCCCCCAGAAAAATCTACTTTGCATTTGATATATTGCAAATATATGCCATCACACACACTGGCATTTAAAGGGTTAGAATTATAAAATTAATATGTGGTGTTATGATCAGGGCTGAAGTTGAATAAAAGATTGTATTATTTTCAATCTGACATTACAAAAAAACTAAATCCATCAAAATCAGTGTTGTTGCTAATCATTATGCTAGCCGGTTTTTTAACAATAATTTGTGATGCCATCACAAACACTGGCATTTAAAGGGTACAAATAAAAAATTGCCTGCACCAGAATGCAGGAAATGAAGTCATTGTAACAAGACATTTCCTGGTGGGGGACCCCCAGACCCCCTGCTTAAAAAGTGGCCTGACTGGGGCTATATTTCACACTATATTTCCTGGCCTGAATGATTTCCCCAGTCCGGCCCTGGTTAAAAGCCTCCAATGCTTATTAGTGTGTGTGCGTTTGAACGTGTGCATGTTTCAACCATATATTTCCATTTATAAAAAAAAAATATATATATATATATATATATATATGTATGAATAGAAAATTATTATTTATATTATTTTATATAACACAATAATATCTCTCTATAACCAAAGACACACCAAACCAAAGTTACTCAACAATCAACATACATTTGCATAACTTTCCATTAGTGAACATATTTATTACCTATGTTTATTACATAAATCAAACCAAAAACATTTTGAGGCAACATGAACCATATAAGGCTACTAAACATTTTGGCAGTGTCAGAGTCTGGAAATGTCTTTTTTCCAATCCATGCATCTGTAGCTATATTTACAGCATCCTCTGTTTTCCCGGGTCTAACAAAGAATTCGGTCAACTTTGCAGACAAACTCTCACCTTGCACAGCTTTTTAAAAATGTTTTTCTGTGTCCATGTGCGTTAACAGGTGGGGTACCGCGTCGGGCCGCCATGCCCGTGCATGGAAAGCATGCAAGTCACGGCACTTTGGGAGCATCTAGCGGCTCGGGCTGCATTTTTCACAGAACATATAATATACCGTTCGAAAGATCTATTTGTTGCCATTCGAATACCACCTCACTCGACCAATTCCGTGCCTCGGTTCTCGAGTTACATGATGATATGTCAGGCAAGCGTCTTTTTACGAACTGCAGGTCTTTGAAATCCGGACATTTTCATGACCCGGACGCCCCGGACAAGGCGTGAAAAGAGGACATGTCCGGACAAAAGAGGACTTTTGGTCACCTAACATATAAGCCAATGAAAACAGTGGGGGGCGGGGCTTGGAGCTGAACTCACCTGGCAATCGTTAAGACGCCATTGAGAGGGTGTGTCATGACAGTGACATTAACTTGGCCCTTTTCACAGGAGCCATTTTGACATGTCATCACAGGGTAAACACAGAACTTGTACTTGTACTTAAAAGAACACACCAACATTTTGGGAAATTTGCTTATCGTCTTCTCCAGAGAGAGAGACAAGAAGATAGATACCAGTTTCCTCTCTGTGTTCAGTAGAAAGCTATCTAGATGCACATTAGCCTAGCTTAGCAGAATGAATGGAAGCGGACATGGCCAGTTAGCCTAGGCATTGTCCAACTAACACCTCTCCCGAAGGATAACCGGCCATGTCCGCTTCCATTCATTGTGCTAAGCTAGGCTAACATGCAGCCAGATCGCTTTTTACTGAACGCACAGAGAGGAAACTGGTATCTATCTTGTTGTCTCTCTCTAGACAAGATGGTAAGCTAATTTCCCAAAATGTTGGCGTGTTCCTTTAATAACATTGATTATGGCCCTATTCCATTTAGGTGTATTGCATATGCCGTCTCACTGGAATGGCTGTGACACACCTACATGGAACAGGACCATCATTATTTTGATCAGTTACACCTGTCATGAGGGTTGTATTTTACACTATGATTTTTAATGTAAAAATGCATTCAAATGAACTATATCTTAACATTTCAAATCATGGCACAAAAAACAACTCTTGTAAGTGTAAACGACAGCCTGCTAGATGAGTACAACAATATCATGTAATACAAATATAGATTCTGAATCTAATTATATACAGTACAACCACATTGGGATTAAAATGGTTACCATTTCAAGCTAATCATGTTTTTCGGAAATTACGTCTTTGGGCAAAATCCCAATTGAGACCCCTTCTGGTTCCACTATCCAGATTTTCTCTAACAGACTCAAAAAACGATTTGACCCTGTATGGAAAAAAACAACCAGAATCAATTCAACTTATTTCTGATTTGAAGATTCAACTTGTCCACCTCCTCCTGCAGTTCGTTCCTCCTGGCTCTCGTAGTGTCGTAATTGGTCTGTAATTGCTCTTTCTCTCTCCTTAAGATATTGTAACTGTTCTGTACTTTGTCCCTTTCTGTCCTCAGTGTATTGTAGCTGGTCTGTAACTGAGTTTTACTTGTAATCAGAGCATTTAAATTGGCCTGTAGCTGAGTTTTACTTGTAGTCAGAGCATTGAAATTAGTAGTAGGCCTAGTAGTAGTAGTAGTAGTAGTAGTAGTAGTAGTAGTAGTAGTAGTAGTAGTAGTAGTAGTAGTAGTAGTAGTAGTAGTAGTAGTAGTAGTAGTAGTAGTAGTTTTTATTGTCACGAATAAAGTACAGGTACATTACAGTGAGATGCTTGGTTCATACACATACAGCTCATTATAGTAATATTCCACAATTATTACAGTTGATAGTAATAATGGCACACATACATTTCACACCGACATGCACATTTGATGATACATGCAGGACTAAGTCTTGAGACAACGTATGTGTATCACCGCTGCCATTTCCATGGTGCGGAACACCCCCGGAGGGGGGGGGGGGGGGGGGGGGGGTTGGGGGAGCTTTGTCCCTAGTCCACAGTTGCAGTAGGGGGGGGGTGGGCTCTAGCAACAGTTGCAGCTAGCCGGGGGTGGGGGTTGGGAGGGCGAGACAGCAACATCCTGGTGCCCCCCCCCCCCATCCATGCACAGTAGCTCTGCTCCCATGTTTGGCACGGAGCTTCCGCGGGAGGAGGGGGGGGGGAGGCTCACTACAAAGTCTTATCAGCAGCTTTGTGGTTCGACCTTGGTGGGTCGTCCGGAATTTGTTTTGCCTGGCTGGCATTCATTTCTTCCAGCCATGTCGATTTAAATGTGATTTTGAGTAGAGTGAATTTTAACTCTATTGATTTTGAGTGGAGTGAATTTTAACAACTCCGTCCAAAATGACTGAATGCTTTAGTCCAAGTGTCTTTGGTAGGTCCTGTGCGTGGTAATCAGATCGAAAATCTTCTTTTTGCAATCCAAAAAATTGGTCTGTAACTGAGCGTTACTTGCAGTCAGAGCATTGAAATTGGTCTGTAACTGAGTTTTACTTGTAGTCAGAGCATTGAAATTGGTCTGTAACTGAGTTTTACTTGTAGTCAGAGCATTGAAATTGGTCTGTAACTGAGTTTTACTTGTAGTCAGAGCATTTAAATTGGCCTGTAGCTGAGTTTTGGTGCCACAAATTGGTGGTTTGTGATTGACACACTGTTTTTCTTTGTTTTTCCTTGTAATTAAAATGGCAGCTTTTGTAATTGGCACAGGTGTGGTGATGAGGCACCATGCCCTATGTAACCAGGCCAGAGTGCAGTCTGCATCTGTCGCTCGTCACTTGGTCTCCAGAGTCCTGTCTCGCCTGAAGTGCTCACTTGTGCTCTCACTGCCTTTTGGCCATTTTTGCTGTTTGACCATTTTTACTTTGTTCTATTTTTGCCCATGTGCTGTATTTTGTTATATCCTGAAACATGGAGTCTGGAGCACCCAGCTCCCTATTCTTTTTTGTACCTTTAGACTAGCTTCCAATAAATATTGTTATTTTTGGTAACACTTGTCCGCTTTCCTGTGTCCACCTGTTTGCATTCAAGGCCTACCGGGAAAACAAGCCATATTTTCCTGACTGCTCAGGCCTTAGGGCAAGTCAATAACAACGATAGTTGTAACTGAGGGGTACAATTCCCTGACTGTATTACTAGATATGATACTTACTACCACTACCTTTGTACTTAATATTCGGCCACCCAGTACACGGCATAAATATATTATCATAAACACTCTCACGTAGATGAAACGGATCCAACACAAATGTACGAAGTCGAAGTATGCGTTTATTACTACACAGCAATGGTGTGTAGAGCAAGCACTTAATCACTTAATTACATTTATGAATTGAAATAGTATGCACTTTTATGGCAAAGAGTATTCGTCGGTATATCAATAGAGAATGTCCAATCTCTGATGGCGCAGGTGGTAAATATACGACCTGGAATAGTTAAGGAATAACAGCAATGATACTTTAATGATTATAGGCTGGATACACTAAGGGGGGGTTAATCCGGTTGCTTGTAAGCCGACAGGAGTAGGAGGGGGGGGGGGGGTAGAATCCGGCTGCCTCGTCCGGCCAAGGGTATCCCAGGTGAACCCACTGTAATGCCGTTCAATGCGCCGGCGATCCTTGGACCACAGATGAAAGCAGGTGGACTCTTTGTGGGCCGGCTCTCTCCGGTCCACGGGGGAGAGACGTGAAGCGACCTCGTCTTGCAGAGCGTCTCCTCACCTTGCGTCCTCTCCAGGGGGGGGGGTTCCAACACACGGCAGTGTCGGGGGTCTTTATCCATGGAATAATCAAAGTATACAAAGCATAATCCGTGCCTGGGAAGGCGGGCTGTCGTCGGTAGAATAATCCGGTATACAGGTCCACTCGCTCGTCGGCTCTGGGGCTCCTCGGGTGCAGCTTCACATGGGGTCAACCACCCTGGGTAAGCAGCCAGTTCTCTGCCCGAAACGATGGGGTACTGACTACGGTAGTATTCTCACCGCACGAAGCACTATATATTAACAGACTATTATTAGCTTAATAGACTACGTCCAACTCGACGATATAGTGCCAAATATGACTATTCAAATATTAATATACACGATGTCTCAATACCGATGGTAGGCGAACTTGGCCTTACTCCCACACGTGGCGTCGCGGGGAGGCTTTACGTCTGTGACTCTATTGGAGGGTAAGAAACTGGACTGAAAAGAAAGTCCTACTTTAGTAGCGCAGTATATATACGCACTATGAACAAATAGTCCCATTAGTGGTGCGGTAGCCAGATTCCTACGCGGAACTAGGACTTGTTTGTACATGTGGAGCGGTACGTTTGAACTGGGTCTGAGGGGTATGGCAGCCTGGCACCAAGGTCTCGACCAATAGTAGAATGGAGACTATTATGGGATGTTCAGTAGGCTAGAATGGATATTCAATGCATATTGTACAAGGAATATACAAGGGATATCAGGGAATATTAGAGAATATACAAATACAATTAAATATATATATATAAATAAATATATATATTCGGTTTAATCTGGCCCTTCACAACAGCCACCCCCTGAATAGGTCCCAGACCTAATCAGTTAAACAGAGACAGATTAATCGCGTTGTCTATTTACACATAAGGGTTTGCTATAGGGGTCAGTCAACTTCACAAAGTCATAGGGTTGTAGGGTCATGGTCATCATCGATTGTGTCTGGGAGTCGAGGCAGTTCTATGAGCCTCGCCACGGGACGGGTGTAAGTGCGACCCTGGACGAGCACTTCAGCTGCTCGGACCTTGCCGTCGGCACCGGTGATCACTTTGCTTACGCGGCCGACCGGCCACATAGCTCTGGGCAGTGATTGATCAATAATCATGACGACTGTTCCTTCTGTCAAATTGTCTCTCTCCTTTACCCACTTCTGGCGGGTCTGTAGAGACGGTAGGTAGTGCAGTAGGAAACTGTTCCAAAACTTGTCGGCTAATACTTGGCTGTACCTCCACATTCGTCGGCCGTTCGCTTCTTCAGGCCGGTACATTGTCTGTGGTAATGCAGGATCTAGCCGCCCCATCAGGAGTGTGTTGGGGGTAACTGGGTCGATATCCGCCACATCACTGGAGACGTATCCGAGGGGCTTCGAGTTAAGTACTCCCTCAATCTCCGTGAGGACTGTCATTAGGACTTCTTCCGCCACAGTCTGGGCCCCAAGTACTGCGTACAGGGCTGTCTTTATGGAGCGCACTTCTCGTTCCCAAGTGCCACCGAAGTGGGGTGCGTTTGGGGGGTTGAATTGGAAATCAACCTGTGCTGGAGCGAGGTGGGTCTTAAGTTCTGGGCCCATAGCTTGGAAGCTCTCTCTCAGCTCTCTTTCGCCGCCTTTGAAGTTTGTCCCATGATCGGACAATAGGGTAGACGGTCTTCCTTTCCGTGATGTGAATCTTCGGAAGGCCATAAGGAATGAGTCTGTGCTCATGGTCGGGAGAAGCTCGATGTGTATCGCTCTGGTGGTCATGCATTTGAATACAATACCCCACCGCTTCTCGGTTCCTCTTCCTTTCTTTATGTGCAGCGGGCCAAAGCAGTCCATACCCGTTGAGTGGAATGGCTTGTCACCGATTCGGAGGCGACATGGAGGAAGGTCAGCCATCCTTGGTATGCTGGGCTGCGCGCGCCACTTGCGGCAGTCTAGACATGTTCGCTGGAAGCGTCGTACCGCCTCTCTTCCTTGTAGGATCCAGTAACGACGTCTGATTTCCGCGAAGACTCTTTCTGCTCCTGCGTGATGTACATCCTCATCGTATTTCTTTATAATCAGCTCTGTGACCTTATGTCGGCTGTTCAATACGATCGGGTATTTAATGTCATCCGGTAGATTGGGGGCTCTGCGTAGGCGACCACCCACTCTGATGAGGGTATGAGCGTCGCTCTCGGGGGCCAGATGAATTAATCTGCTGTCGGATGGGACGGGCTTTCCTCCCTGTAGACAGGCCAATTCATCGGGGAACGAGTCTCTCTGGGCTCGCTGCAGTAGAAGCAATTCTGCTTCCTCATAGTTAGCTGCTGACATATCAGCGGGGGACTTGCACTCCGGGTGGTACCGCAGGAATGTTCTTTGTTGTGCACTCTCTATGGACGTGCAATCGTCTATGTTAGGGTCGGTGGAGGCTACGGTGCTCAATCCACAGAACACAGACTTCTTATTTTCCACCTCCTCTGGACTTGCTTCCCTCGGGATAGGCATGGGCCACTGTCCTTCCGGGAGTCTTAGGAATGCGGGGCCGTCACTGTAGACATTGCGACGGGTGAGGTCATCCAGGGGCATCCCCCGGGTGATGACGTCAGCTGGGTTCTGTTTTGTATCAACGTAGCGCCACTCTGTTTCTCCGGTTAACTCTTCGGTTAAGTCTTGAATCTCGGTGACTCTGACTCCCACGAAGACTTTGTACTTGCATGAGTCCGATTTGATCCAGGCGAGTACCGTCGTGGAATCTGACCACAGGATTGTTCTAGACACCGGTATGGTGAGCTCACGTTGGATGAGCGTGGCTAGGTGCGCTCCGGCTAGGGCTGCGCAGAGCTCTAGACGTGGGATAGATTGTTGCTTGCGTGGGGCTATTCTCGAGCGGGCGAGGACAAATGCTGTGTAGATCTCTCCCCCCTGGTCTTGGGCCCGCAAGTAGGCTACTGATCCGTATGCGACCTCTGAGGCGTCACTGAAGACGTGTAAGTCCATTTTACATGTCTCTGGCCTCACCGTGGGTGGGAAGTAGCTTCGGCGCATATTAACGCCTGGGAGTGAGTGGAGCTCCATCTCCCACTCTCTCCAGGTGGATGCAAGGTGTGCGGGAATGGGGTCGTCCCAGCCCTGGTCCTTGTCCCACAATGCTCGTACAATCATTTTTGCCCTGGTGGTGTACGGTAGAATACATCCTAGCGGGTCATATTGTCGGGCGAGTGTTGTGTACACACTCCGTCTGGTGGTCGGCGCCGCCGCCGGCCTTCCCTGCTCCGTAGTCAGGGGCTTGTGTCTGTAGTGAAGCGAATCTGTTTTGAATCGCCACACCAATCCCAGGGTCATCTCCTGGGCTTCTCCCGGGATTGTAGCCATCCAGGTCTCGCTGCTGGCTGCCTTGTCCTCGGAGGAGAGGCTGCGCAGTACTTGCGGATCGCTGCTGGCCCACTGCCTGAGATCAAAGCCGCCTTTGATCAATGAGGCGCAGAGTTTAATCAGGAGAGCCTCGGCTTCTTCCTGGGTTGAAAGGCTTTGTAGACAGTTGTCTACGTAGAAGCTGTTCTTTACGCTGTGTCGGACCTCTTCGTCCGCTGCTGGGTCCTCTGCTACATGTTTCTGTAGTGCAAATGTAGCACAGCAGGGGCTGCACGTCGTTCCGAAGGGGAGGACTTCCCATTGGTAGATGGCTGGGTGCTCATCTCCTGGCTTCTCTCTCCATAGGAACCGTAACAGGGGCTTGTCCGCCTCTACTAATCTCACCTGCAGGAACATTCCTTTAATGTCCCCGCTGATGGCCACCTTTTCCTGGCGGAAGCGGAGTAGAACGCCGAGTAGGGAGGGGCCGAGTGTGGGACCGGGCAGTAACTCTTTATTCAGATTTTGGGATCCGATCTGGTAGCTGCAGTTAAATACTATGCGGTCTTTACCGTTGTGATGGACCTTGTGGTGGGGCACGTACCACGATTCAGTGGTCTGGTCAGCCTCTTTAATGTCCATCTTTGTGACGTGTCCCGCTGTGATGAGCTTCTCAATCTCAGCGCGGTATACACTCTCTTGGGCGGGGTTCTTGGCTAAGCGCCGCTCCGTGTTCAGCAGGTACCGTTCTGTGGCGTCTGTTTTGGCGTGGAAAGTAGGCATTCCTTCTCGCCGCAGGAGTGGCGTGGCGTATCTCAACACGCCGTTGACCGGGACTCTCTTGGTCCCTGTCTCGAGGAGGTGAATGGCGTAAATGTCATCTTTAGAGCGAATGTCTTTCTTTCCGTTCTTAAAGGGCATTTGTTCCAAGGTCCATAGCCGCTCTACGTGTTGCAGGAGTGCGGTTTCTCCCTCTGTGACTCGGGAGTGGAGACATCTAGTGGCTGTACTTCGGTTGAGAGATTTGGCGAGCGGGCCTTGGAGAGTCCATCCCAAACGGGTCTCGACTGCTGCAGGACAGCCTCGGGGTCCGGTATGAACCCGGTCTATCGGGACAATGAGGTCTGCATGGTCGGAGCCTATCAACAGGGTCGGCATAGCATTGTCTATGAGCGGGATCGGTAACTTGCGCAGATGTGCATATTTCTCCATCAGCTTGGCGACGGGGTATGTGTACCGCGACAGTCCTATTTCTTGGCTGGTGAAAGCGTCTGCAATCTGGTACCGTCGCTCAGGCTGGCCGCTTGCTGCGATAGAGAATGAGACATTCTCGCCCTTTATCGTCTTCAAATCTCGTCTTATTGTCCGAATTGTCATTTGGGTTTCGCTTCCCCGCAGCCCTAGCTGGGTCGCAGCGGAGGCGAGCAGCAGGGTCTTCTCTGACCCGTCATCGAGGACGGCGTAAGTGTCCAGGACTTTATTCTGGTAGCTTAGTGTCACACGCACTACTTTTAGGAGTACTCGGGCTCCACTGCTGCTGGCAGGATCGATGTACATGACGCTCGCTTTGCGGCTGGATGGTGCAGGTGAAGGGCGCCGTCTGTTACTGTCGTGAAGTATGTCCAGATGGGCTCCATCGCACTTGGTGCACCTTTTCTTTAAGCGGCATTCGGCTGCCATGTGTGAGCGCGCACAGCGAAAACAGCGCTTGTTGGACTTTATCCATTGACCTGCTTCCTCCGCGTTCAGCTTGGGGAAGGAGTCACATTGCGCTAGCCAGTGTTCTTTCTCACAGTAGGGGCACACTATCTTCCACTTCTCCGTTCTGGAGGGGGTACTGTGGCTCCTGCTGCTCGGTACTGACTCCGATTGGTGCATCACAGTCACCGATCTTCTTCCATCATTTAGTCGTCTGGTTCCTTCTCTGGAGCCAGGGGTGCTCCGTCCGAATGTATCTAGCCGTAGGCTGCTGACTTCTCTCGCCAGGAAGTCTGCTAGATCGAGGAGGTTCGGTTCGGGGCCATTCGGGTCTCTGTGGTCCCTCTGCCGCCTAAAGCGCTCCTGACGAGCGGGCGGCAGCTTCTCCAGAATCCTTTCCACATTTGAGTTGGCGTAAAGTTCATGCCTCCCCTTCTCTCTTTGCGCTCCCAACATCCCTACCAGGGACTGCACTCTGATGGACAGGTCGTCCAGTGCTCGATTGTCTATTGCTGGGGGTAAGCGGTCGATGTGTCGGATCTCCTGGATCACGTAATCCCATATGCGCCCATACCTCTGGTCCAGTGCTACCAGCGCTGCTGTGTATGGGGTGGTGGAAGTCGCGTAGGCGAGCGCTATATTATGTGCGCGGGGCACCTTTAAGTGCTTCAGTAGGATGGCGTATTTGTGGCGTTCATCCAATACATCCACCAACATGGTCTCCAGACACATGCGGAGTTCTGTATACTGGGCCCGGTTCTCTTGGGTGAAGTCGGGTACCATAGGCGTGCCAATGTATGACGCTGACTGTGGATACATCGGCGAGCGTTGGGGGAGAGGCCTCCTAGGCGAGTCTCCTCCCGCTCCTTGGTATGGGCTGGTACCGGCAGTGTACCATGGCCCGCTTGTCCAGGTGCTGTTCCTCGGTGCGGGTCGTGCGTCGTGCTCACCCGTGTATAGAGTCGGGGGTCTGTAGCGCAGCTCCGCGGGGGTATAGCCTGGGCTGTACCGGACCTCCTGGTCCGGTAGAGTACTGTGCTGTCTTCGGGCGTGGTTCTCCTCCTCTTCCTCTTCGTCTTCAGTTAGGTCATCCAGTGCTTGTAGTCTCTGGTTTAGCCTCTCCACAGGATATGCTGCTCCTTCCCGGTTGCTAGGTCTCGCTTGGACCGGTGGGGGGAGGTGGTCTGTGGGGGGTATAGACCTCGTCTGTTGGTCAAGTTCAGGGTTGTTTACTCGGCTAGGGGATGCCGCCCTGGAGGTGTGTCTAGACGAGTTCCTGGAGCCTCTGGCGGAGGGAGAGGGTGTTGTCCGTCTGATCAGCTGTTCTATTAGTTGCGACTGCTGTCTGTCGCGCGCTGCGTCCCGTTGAGCACCGGCTCGTTCTCGGGCCACATTCTCTTCCATCTGAATGCGTCTTATTTCTAGACGTATCTGCTCGTGTTCGCTTCGCTGCTGGATCTGCAGTCGGTCGCGTTCAGCAGCGGCGTTCAGGCTGATGAGGAAGGCCTGCTGTAGGGTCCTCTCTGCCTCGCTGGGAGAAGGCGGTTGTATAGGGGAGCCTTCCCTCGGGGTACTCCTTGCGGAGCCTTGGAGCTCTATCTCCACGGTGCTCTCCCCGTCTTCTTCCGTGCCGAGTTCTCTCTCGGTAGCGTTGTATTCCTCCCGGGACTCATCGGGGACTACTTCTTCAGTACTGGCGGGGTGTGAAGTCATGTCTGGTTCCCACTGGTCCCCACCGTGAACTTGGTCAGTTACATTAGAGCCCGTAGGGGCCTCTATGGTCGGGGTAGTCTGGGCGTTGGGGTTAGACATACTTTTACTTTCTAGTTTTACCGCGTTTACTGTTAGTAGAAGACTAGGTTGTTGACTGACAGCGTAAGCCTCTAAGTACTGAGGGAGCCGTCGTTCGCGCTGCGGGCGTTGGTTAGGAGGATCGTTTCGTGGAGTGT
Source organism: Notolepis coatsorum (assembly GCF_963971535.1). Lineage (NCBI taxonomy): Eukaryota > Metazoa > Chordata > Actinopteri > Aulopiformes > Paralepididae > Notolepis > Notolepis coatsorum. Next base: position 12,767,426 of record NC_140172.1, on the reverse strand, counting down.
TCATCATAGGCCATTTCAATAGTAATAACACTATATTAATATTACACTGATTACCATCCGGCTCGAAGGACCAATTGTAACTGAGGGGTACAATTCCCTGACTGTATTACTAGATATGATACTTACTACCACTACCTTTGTACTTAATATTCGGCCACCCAGTACACGGCATAAATATATTATCATAAACACTCTCACGTAGATGAAACGGATCCAACACAAATGTACGAAGTCGAAGTATGCGTTTATTACTACACAGCAATGGTGTGTAGAGCAAGCACTTAATCACTTAATTACATTTATGAATTGAAATAGTATGCACTTTTATGGCAAAGAGTATTCGTCGGTATATCAATAGAGAATGTCCAATCTCTGATGGCGCAGGTGGTAAATATACGACCTGGAATAGTTAAGGAATAACAGCAATGATACTTTAATGATTATAGGCTGGATACACTAAGGGGGGGTTAATCCGGTCGCTTGTAAGCCGACAGGAGTAGGAGGGGGGGGGGGGGTAGAATCCGGCTGCCTCGTCCGGCCAAGGGTATCCCAGGTGAACCCACTGTAATGCCGTTCAATGCGCCGGCGATCCTTGGACCACAGATGAAAGCAGGTGGACTCTTTGTGGGCCGGCTCTCTCCGGTCCACGGGGGAGAGACGTGAAGCGACCTCGTCTTGCAGAGCGTCTCCTCACCTTGCGTCCTCTCCAGGGGGGGGGGTTCCAACACACGGCAGTGTCGGGGGTCTTTATCCATGGAATAATCAAAGTATACAAAGCATAATCCGTGCCTGGGAAGGCGGGCTGTCGTCGGTAGAATAATCCGGTATACAGGTCCACTCGCTCGTCGGCTCTGGGGCTCCTCGGGTGCAGCTTCACATGGGGTCAACCACCCTGGGTAAGCAGCCAGTTCTCTGCCCGAAACGATGGGGTACTGACTACGGTAGTATTCTCACCGCACGAAGCACTATATATTAACAGACTATTATTAGCTTAATAGACTACGTCCAACTCGACGATATAGTGCCAAATATGACTATTCAAATATTAATATACACGATGTCTCAATACCGATGGTAGGCGAACTTGGCCTTACTCCCACACGTGGCGTCGCGGGGAGGCTTTACGTCTGTGACTCTATTGGAGGGTAAGAAACTGGACTGAAAAGAAAGTCCTACTTTAGTAGCGCAGTATATATACGCACTATGAACAAATAGTCCCATTAGTGGTGCGGTAGCCAGATTCCTACGCGGAACTAGGACTTGTTCGTACATGTGGAGCGGTACGTTTGAACTGGGTCTGAGGGGTATGGCAGCCTGGCACCAAGGTCTCGACCAATAGTAGAATGGAGACTATTATGGGATGTTCAGTAGGCTAGAATGGATATTCAATGCATATTGTACAAGGAATATACAAGGGATATCAGGGAATATTAGAGAATATACAAATACAATTAAATATATATATATAAATAAATATATATATTCGGTTTAATCTGGTATTTAAACCGGTTTAATCCGGTTTAAATAGCCCTTCACAATAATAGTTGTAGCGTGATTCCAGATCATTGAAATCGGCCTTGAGAGCATTAAATTTGATCTGTAACTGAGTTGTACCTGTAGTCAGAGCATTGAACATGGCCTGTAACTGAGT